>NC_081417.1:123218004-123460504 GCF_949786415.1 Peromyscus eremicus | reverse complement strand
TGACTTTTGTTGCATTCTACTGGGCCTATTCTCACAGTTCCCTTTTAGGGTCTCTGAAGGAGGCAAGGGTCTCCTCCCAGAGTTCTTTTTAAGATTGTGTGTATGTGTGTGTGTGTGTGTGTGTGTGTGTGTATCCTCAGAAGTGTATGTGCACTTGTGTGGGGGTGCTCTCCAAGGCCAGAAGAGGGCATCAGAGCCCCTACAGCTAGAATTCCATGTGGTTGTGAGCTGTCCAAGCTGGATGCTGGGAACCAAACTCAGATCCTCTGCCAGAGCAGCAAGTAAGGTGCTCTCAACTGCTGAGTCATTTCTCTAGGCTCCCACCAAAGAAGGGAGGTGCCATCCACAGATATTTGCAAATGGAAGCCTCTGCTTCCATATTGTGTATGCCACTGTATACTCACCACCTCTTTGTATTTGTGTAAACTCAGAACACTGTGTGGCATTATATATTTCACATTCACTGAACAGAGGTGCAGAATTTTAGAGGGGACACAGAATTTTACAGAATTAAATCTCTTCTTAGCATCTGATTCAGAGAGACAGGAGGACTAATATTCCTTTCTCTGCCTATTTCTATACAGGGATGACTCCAGTTTTTTCTAATTGCTCCTCATGAGGAATTCTGCTCAGCCTGTTATGGTGCATTTCCTAAGCTGGCATGAGACCAGCTTAGTCCCTGGTTGAATAAATTATCAGTGACAATCAGGGGAATTGAAGATGGCATGCAGACCAGGTGAGGTGACATCTCTCTGTGACTACAGAGTGGCCCTGACTCTGTGATATGAAGACATCCCTGTTGCTCAATTCAGCCTGGGGATTTAATTTTGAGGGTGGTGAGAGGAATGTGTTCCTCTTCTTTCCCATGAACACAGAGGAAGCTTGATGTAAGACACAACTGATGACTGCCACCTCCTCCAGTTCTAGCCAAGAGGCAGAGTTCAGGATTGGGGCTACCTGTTTTTGTGGGGGGAACTCTACTTCGCTCTGAAACTACTCAAGCAATTTACTACCTTCTCTCTGTCTTGAGTAGGTTGCTTCATAGATACAGCCCTCAGTTGTCCTCATCTGAGTACTGGGAATAATAAAACCCAGACCATGTGGTTGTGCCAAAGACTATCAGGGCTTAGGTAATAAAGTGCCCAAGCATTTTTTCTTTTTTGTCAGCTATTCTAACTGTAGTGACTGTGAGGTCTCCTCTCTGCTCCTTCACAACAGCTCATCGCTCTGTTCGCCCAATCCTCCGCACACAGTGCTTCTCTCCTCTTTCTCCCCCCCCTCCTCCTTTTCAACTTTAAGCTTCCAGATACTTCTCTGAAGCCAACCAATGCCAAGGTGTGTTGACCCTGACAGTTCTAGTTCAGTTCCTAAGGCCAAAATACACATTGGGAGTTTAAGGGGGCATGAGGCAGGGGGAGGGAATCATTGGAAATGGGATCCAGGAGAGATTTCTTCAGTTTTATTCTGGGGTGAATACTCCCTCCTCAACCTTACACAGTGTGTGAGTCCTTACTTTTTATTTGGCTTTGTTGAGGTGGGATCTTACGCATGCCACTGCATCTCGCTTCTTATTTTATTTTTTTAAACATGCATTCCTGGAATGAACTCAGATAGTTAGGCTTTGACCACAAGACTTTTACCTGCTGAGCTATCTCACCCACCCGAAAGAGGACAGGTTTGACAAACTATTCAGTCAGGTGCCTAGTGTGCCCTGGCCCTTTAGGGAGTCTAACAACGCCATACAAAAGAGCTGTTTAGAGCCATATTCCCTGACTCTCTTCCCTTTTCCTGACTATAATCTTTTGCCCTGACCACTTCCTAATTCCAGGCTCCATTTCCTACCTAGTGCCCACTATATTGTCCCTCCACATGTGGTGTTCTCGTGAGCCCTCGCCAGACTGTGGTCCTTAGTGCCCTCATGAAGATACGGAACTATATTTGTCTCCCTGTCACTGCCTGACTGTGATGACATCATGTAGTCAGCGTCGCACATCTGTCTACCCGGCTCTGCAGTAAGACTTCACACTCATTTAGTCATTTCAGCATCCCTGTGAGGTGGATAGAATTTTCATCTGGCATATGAAATAACTAAAACTCTAAAGTCACAAAACTGGTGACTAAAAACAAAAATCGAGAATTGAATTTGAATCTATGAGACTGCCAGCCCTCCATACTTAACTGTTTTCTTCCACAGCCCCTCCTTGGACTCCATCCTGAGGTCTGATGTTTAGAGGAATTTAAAGGTAATTTGGTGCATGCAAATGTCTCCTCTCCTCCCTTGGTTTCCAAGCTTCTAGTTGTATGGCGGAATTTGTCCCTGGAAAGATCTTTCTCAACTCTGCCTGCCACACACATGTTGCTCAATGTATTAACTCTTCTTTGAATTGGAATGTATTTCTGCTTCTTAAACACAGCTGCGTGCTGCCTCTTCTCAAGCACACAAGCCTGTGCTCCAGCCTCAACATCTCTTCAGAGATGTTTAGTTTTTCTCTTCTTTTGCTACCCTGGCGGCACCAGGTAGTGCAGGAGGACAGCCAGGCATGGGTCCCCCAGCCTCAGGAACCAGACCCATTAGCCTGGGTGAATGACAGAGAATCACACACCCTCATATGTTTTTAACATACCGTAGAAGGAAGGCTTTCATAATGAAAGGATCTTGCCAAAATTCTGTTTTCTACTTGCAGCTCTTATAGAAAATGGGCATGGAATCAAGGCACATTTATGCCAAGAGGGCCCACAAAAACCATCTGGTCCAAGTTCCTGAAGCCCAGAGATAGGGAGTGACTTAACCAGGGTACCACAGCCTATTATCTTCATCCTGGCCCATTGTTGAATAAAAGGATACATTAGAAACCAAAGGGCACCAGGAATCTAATCGTGCTCCTCGGGGACTTGCTGATTGCTTGGCTCTCCACGGCTTTTCTAGCCAGGTCTCTGCTATGAGATTTTCTATTTAGGGTTTTGCTATTTAGCCACTTCAAAATGATGGATGTAGGCAGGCAGAACGGCATACACTATATACCCAGTCTGGTCAGTGGCGGGTTCTCACGATGGTGGATGTCACTGAGATGGTTGAGAAATAGAAACAGATATGGAGAAAGGCGTGGTGGTGGTGGTATAAAAAGGAGAAGAGTGGGATGGCAGGCTTATTGTCTTATTCAGATTATAGTCTCAATCAGGAGGTCAACATCAGTGGGAGTCCTTGAAAGACCTAGGTTGGGGTTTTTTGTTTGTTTTCTGTTGTTTGTTTGTGAGACAGGGTCTCATGTATCAAAGGTTGGTTTCTAATTCACTATGCAGTGGAGGATGTCTTGATGCCTCCTGCCTCCACCTCCCTGGTGCCGGCATTATAGGTGTGCACCCCATTACCACCAGTTCCTGCAGTGCTGTGAATGGAACTGGAGGCCTCGTGCCTGTTAGGTAAGCGCTCTGCCGACTAAACTACAGCCCCATTCCCATCCCCCAAACCTAGTTTGTAAAAATTAGAAATTTGTACTTTCAAGCTGGAAGGATGTAGGGAAGGGGGAAAACAACTGAGAACCACAGAATAAACAATATAGTTTTGGTCCTAAGTTAAGAAGAACCTAATGCCAAGGAGCAGAGCTAAACAGAGCTTTAGGCAAAGGATACAGCTGAGGGCTGGGGAGGTTGCTTGGCTGGCAGAGTTCGACACATAAGCCTGAGAAGCGGAGTTCAGGCTTTGGCACTCACGTAAACAGCTGGACACAGTGGCACACACCTGTGATGTCAGCTGCGGCAGTGGAGACAGGTGGATTGCTGAGGCTCATTGGTGAGCTTCTCTAACTATCGTGGACTTTGGGGGTCCAGCCCCTCAATAGTCCCCTCCCAGGGCCCGGGGAAGAATCTACAACCAGCTGATAATTAATCTTTGAAGAAAGGAAATGGATCTATGTACATGAAATTCCTTAGTCCATACATTTTATTATTCTGTCAGCTCTCTCTCTAGAAGCTTATACTCTGCTCTCATTTTTAGGTCCTTTCTTGCCCAATTTCTCCTTACATTGATCTGTTGTCCCTTCCAGGTTCTATATTAATTCCTTCATCTAGTTCTGCCCCTTCTAGGTTCTCATCCATCTAGTTCTTTCTCATATCAGCTCCTCTCCCATCTCCTTCTCTCTCATCTGGCTCTTCCTCATCTTGTTCTTCCCCATTTGGCTCTTCCTCATCTTCCATCTCATTCCTCTGGTCCTCTCTTCTAGCCCTTCAGTCTAGTTCTTCCCTATCTCAGATTGTTCCTCTCAAGTTCTTACCCATCTAGTTCTTCCATTCTCTTTTCTCTTCTCCCTGCTGTTCTCTCCCTGTCTACAGAAAATACCTGCCTTTTTCCTTCCCTGGACACGTGGTTTTCTGCCTTCTCAGGAATGTTGTTGTATCTCTCACCTTGATATGTGAAAACCTCTTTTGTTCTCAGTCGAAGTACTCTGGAGAACCCCTAGGCCTCCTCAAGGCCAGGGGATGGTCTGAGCTTCATTAGCACCAGAAACAAAGCTAGGCATCTCCCGCCAGCTTGTCTCCTAAGCTCAGCAGGGCAGTTAATAACTTAGTAGTTCAGCAGGTCTGGGGAGCTGAACTGTTTACCAATTGGTCTGGACACACAAGAATTTCATAGCAGAAGACAGCTGAAATATTAAAGGCTGAGTAACACCAAATATTCATACTAAATGTATGGTGATATTTTATTTGTATTAAAATGTTATTTGTATGTTAATAAATAAAGTTGCCCGGGGGTCAGAGCTATTAGCAAGCCATAGGAAAGCAGGGCAGTGGTGGCGTATACTTGTAATCCCAGCACTTGGTATACAGAGCTGGGTAAGTCTCTGTGTGTTCAGGGATATAGCCATTATTGGACACACATGCCTTTAATCTCAATACCAAGCAAGGAAAACCTGGAGGCCTATACAGACAGGCCGTGACAAGGCAGTCATGTGGTTGGGTTTACAACCAATGAGAAGGCAGAACAGGAACACTATATAAAGACATTAACACAGGGGTAGTGAGTTCTGAGAGGTAGGACCACTGCAGGAGGAAGGGTAAGGTTTTAGCTCTTAGCTCTGACCTCTTGGCTTTCTTCTTTGCATTGGTTCTGTGTTTCTTATTAAATAAGAAGGTTGGTTACATCTACATTTGGCGCCCAACGTGACAAGAATCCATTAAAAACTGCTTGGCTTGGCTTGGCGGCAGGTCCGGTTTCCGGCCTGGGCGGCCCGGCTGCCTAGCTCGGGCCCAGGCCTGACTGACCAGCAGCTGGAGCTACTTGCAACTGCTACAAACAACTCAGGCCTGCCCTGCCGAATAGGGCCCATACCCGTAAAGCCAAGGCTTGACTCGGCTCAAGCCGCTACTCTTTCTCTCTCTCTCTCTCTCTCTCTCTCTCTCTCTCTCTCTCTCTCTCTCTCTCCTCTCTCTCTCTCTCTCTCTGGATTCACACCTCGAACACCAGGAAGCTGTTTTGAAATTCCCTGGGATTCTACTGTTCTACCCAGACTTGGTAAGTCAATTAACATATCTATTTAAAAGAGAATTTTTTTTTCTACATTAAAAAAAATGGGCTTTATGTGTGCATTGGAAGAAAATTGGACTTTGTTTGAAATTTTAGGCACTCTGACAATGGAACAACTATATGAAAAGGTTAATATTGATCGAATTATTCAGTTTATTACTTTTCTTATCCTCATTTTACTATTTAAAAAGATAGTCAATTTAAGTACCAGGATAACAGTCTTAGAAAAACCTATTAAACTAGTAAAAATGAATTATAGAGAAATTCAAACTCAGACAGAAGAAATAAACAGTGAAGTTGTTTCAAAATTGGATCATAAGGTTACAGAAAGAAAGCCAGTTTTCACACAATCACCCTTAATTTATCCGGTAGCGGTACAGCAGCTACCTGATGAAGAGAATGAACAAAATACTTGGGCTCCAATTAAAATGTTAGACTTACGAAGATTTAAGGAGGCAATAGCATCTTATGGCATGCACTCCCCATATGTAAAGCAAATGTTAAACAACTGGTCAACTAGTAATAGGATTATACCAAAGGACTGGCGGGAATTGGCACAGGCTGTTCTTGAACCTGGACAACATCTCCAGTGGAAAATGTGGTTCAATAATGAGGCTAAAAATATAGAAAAACAATGGAGGGATAGCGGAATACAAGTCTGTCAGGATCAGCTTATTGGAGAAGGCCAATATGCTTCAGTAGAAACACAAAGTTTATATGATGTCCAAACCCTAGTTCTATGTCGAACGGCAGCTTTGAATGCATGGGACAAAGTTGAAGAACCAGGAAAAAAAACTGAGTCATTTACAAAGGTTATACAGGGCCCAAAAGAATCTTTCACAGATTTCTTACAAAGATTGACTTCAGCAGTACAGAAAATGGTCCCGAATTCAGAGGCTAGTCAGATAATAATTGAATCTTTGGCCTTTGAGAATGCAAATGCAGCATGCAAAAGGATAATCAGGCCGTTAAAGGCAAGATCTGCACCTTTGGAAGATTGGATTAGAGATACAGTTAATGTTGAGGCTTATGACCATGATGATATGTGGGTAGGAAAAGCAATTTCAAAAGGTTTGAGCAATGTTAGATGTTTTGGATGTGGAAAGCAAGGACATTTGAAAAGGGATTGTAAACAGGTCATTCCTAGAAATAATGTTTCTTCAAGGAACACTGGCAACAGAATGCCCCTTCCTTCTGGAGTATGCAGAAGGTGTGGTAAGGGAAAACACTGGACCAACGAATGTAGATCAACAAGGGACAGACAGGGTAATCCTCTGCCTCGAGCCTCGGGAAACTCCCAGAGGGGCCTCAGGCAGGCCCCCACAGTAAATCCAGTTCAAACCTTTCCTGCAGTTGTAGAGGAAACCCCTACTCAAAGCAACTAAATAACCAAATGTCTATAGGAATAAATCATGTTAGTCGAGATGATGAAACAGAGAAAATAGGGAATTCAGGAAAAAACATAAAGAAAATTTTTTGGCAAACTTCTATTAATGAACAAAGACCAAAACTAACAATAAAAATAAATGGTGTTTTGTTGTCTGGTCTGGTAGACACAGGTGCTGACATTACCATAATTGCACCAGAATTTTGGCATCCAACTTGGCCTCTTCAGGAGGTAAACGTTCAACTGTTAGGAATTGGGACATTATCTCGAGTGAAACAAAGTGCAAGATGGCTTGAATGTATAGGTCCAGAAGGACAGAAAAGAAAATTAAAACCATATATGGCTAACATAGCTATGAACCTGTGGGGTCGAGATTTGTTACAACAATGGAATACTCAGATTAATATCCCTCCAATCTCAGAAACAAATCATAAATTAGTACATGTTTCTGAGAGAAATATTAAAAGATATTATTCTAATGAGTGCTCACCAGCCATCCATGTCATACAAGAACAGGGCACAACTGATAATTTTCCAAAAACACCAACAGCTCTACCTTTAAAATGGTCAACAGATAAGCCTGTATGGGTTCAGCAATGGCCTTTAACAACAGAGAAACTCCAGGCTTTACAAGAGCTGGTGGAAGAACAGTTAAATGCTCATCATATTGAAGAATCAACCAGCCCTTGGAATTCTCCTGTATTTGTTGTTAAAAAGAAATCTGGTAAATGGAGAATGGTAACAGACCTTAGAGCAATTAACAAAGTAATTCAGCCAATGGGCTCTTTACAATCTGGAATTCCTTTGCCTACTCTGTTACCAAAAGGATGGCCTCTCATAGTTATTGATTTAAAAGACTGTTTCTTTTCAATACCGTTACAAGAAAAAGACAGAGAAAGATTTGCTTTCACAGTGCCTACTTATAATAATTCTCAACCGGTTAAAAGATTTCAATGGAGGGTTCTCCCACAGGGAATGTTGAATAGCCCAACTTTGTGCCAATATTTTGTAAAACAGCCATTAGAAGTGATACGTAAAAAATTTCCTAAATCTATAATTTATCATTATATGGATGATATTTTATTAGCTGACTCAAATGCAGATACTTTAGAAAGAATGTTTGAAGAAGTAAAGAAAATTTTGCCTTGCTGGGGTTTACAAATTGCCCCCGAAAAGATACAAAGAGGAGATTCTATTAATTATTTAGGATATAAAATAGAACTTCAAAAAATTAGACCTCAAAAGGTGCAAATTAGGAGAGATAGACTACAGACTCTTAATGACTTTCAAAGATTATTTGGAGACATTTCTCATCTAAGAACTATTGTTGGGGTAAAAAATGATGAACTGAATAATTTGTTTAAAACCTTAGAAGGTGATAAGGACTTGAACAGTCCAAGAGAATTATCACCTGAAGCTGAAAAAGAATTGGCCTTGGTAGAAAAGAAAGTACATGAAGGGCACGTAGATCGTATTGATCCAAAGCTGGATTGCATTTTGGTTATTTTACCTTCTAGGCATTCTCCAACAGGAATATTAATGCAAAGGGAAGATATTATATTAGAATGGATATTTTTACCAAATAAACCAAATAAAAAATTAAAAACTTATGTAGAAAAAATCTCTGACTTGATTTGGAAAGGAAAATTGAGACTTCGTCAGTTAGCAGGAATAGACCCAGCAGAAATTGTTGTACCTTTAACTAAGGAGGATATTGAAAAATTATGGATAGAAAATGAAGCTTGGCAAAAAGCTTGTAGTAATTTTTTGGGAGAAATTAACAGCAAATATCCCAAAAGCAATAGAATTGATCTTATAAAGAGAGCTGATTGGATCTTGCCTCGAATTGTGAGGAAAAAACCCATATCTGGAGTTCGTACATTTTATAGAGATGCCAACAAACAAGGAAAGGCAGGTTACAAATCAGAAAATTTAAGTAAAGTGGTTCAAAGTCCTTATAATTCAGTTCAAAAATCAGAATTGTATGCTATTCTGTTGGTATTAATGGATTTTTCAGAACCTCTCAATGTAGTAACTGACTCTCAGTATGCTGAAAGAGTAGTATTACATATTGAGACTGCAGAATTTATCCACGATACTTCAGAATTAACTACATTATTTATTCAATTACAAGATACAATCAGAAAAAGGAGTCATCCTTTATATATAACTCACATCCGATCCCATACTGGTCTGCCAGGCCCTCTAGCACAAGGCAATGATGAGATTGATAAATTATTGATAGGAAATGTGTTGGAGGCCTCAGAATTTCATAAAAAACATCATGTAAATAGTAAAGGTTTAAAAAAGGATTTTTCCATAACCTGGCAACAAGCCAAAGAAATAGTAAAGAAATGTCCTACTTGTTCCTTCTACAATCAAACGCCATTACCAGTAGGATGTAACCCAAAGGGTACTCAGAGGAATGAAATCTGGCAGATGGACGTGTTTCACTTTGCAGAATTTGGAAAATTGAAATATGTACACCACACTATTGATACTTATTCAGGATTTCAATGGGCAACTGCTTTGAGTTCTGAAAAAGCTGATTCTGTAATCACTCATTTGCTAGAAGTTATGGCCATTATGGGTATACCTGCACAAATCAAAACTGATAATGCTCCATCATATGTCTCTGTTAAAATGAAACAGTTTTTTGCTTATTATAATATAAACCATATTACAGGTATACCACATAATCCTACAGGTCAAGCAGTTATAGAAAGATCAAACAGAACTCTAAAGGATATGCTAAATAAACAGAAAGGAGTAACAAAAACCCCCAGAAATAGACTACATAATGCTCTATTAACTTTGAATTTTCTCAATGCCAATGAGAAAGGAACAACAGCTGCAGAGAGACATTGGATAATAGAAAAAACTACAGAATTAAATCAACCTATATACTTTAAGGATGTGCTGACCTCAGAATGGAAACCAGGATATGTATTACATTGGGGACGAGGTTTTGCTTTTATTTCTACAGGAGAAGATAAGCTGTGGGTACCATCAAAATTGATAAAGGTTCGATTTGAACAAGAGAGACCTCTTAATTAGAGGAGGTGATAGTTCATCAATTATCATGAACATCCAATTTAAACTAACTTACACCAGTAACATATATCTTTTCATTTAATCAGATAGTAACTTGCCAAAAAGGAACATCCCCAAAAAACCTTGGGGAAAGGTTTTTGTTTTTGTCTTTTAGGAGAATGAAGGTTAAGGAATTTGAAGAACACTGGACAAATGAGACAACTGAAGAAAAGGGACAAATCATCTATCCTAAGAAACAGAGTGAAATGGCGTATGGGTATGTTATCTAAAAAATTTTATGTCTTCCTAAATGTTTGTTTCTGCTTTTCTTTAAAGATTTAACACTATTTAACTTCTAATAGTCCCAGTTCAATTAAAATTTAAAGCTGACTTTGGAGTTGGAGAATGGCTCGCTCTTTCTTTAAACTCAAGCATGTTGTTAAAAGGAAAATACAGACTCTCTGTATCATGCCAGAGGAAAAGAGCCATCTTCTGCTATGGGACAGGAGAAAAGCCAAATTAATTAAGGGACTATTCTATTACTAATCTCAACTCTTTGATTCTATTCTGATTCTTTAAACTTTTCTTAAAGTATGAAATTTATATCAAAATTTACAAGATTAATATATATATATATATATATACATTTTAAACTTTGTTAAGATATAAATGGTCATATAGAGTACTAACTAATTCTAAAAAGCCGCATATATAGTCTTTGTGTTCGAGTCTCTTATCAGTTTTTTGCAGGAAATCACGGTCAGGCCTAACATCAACTGAAGTCTCCAGGAAGAAGATGGGGCCCCACAACAACAACAATTCCACATGGACAATAATAACATCACTAATCTGACAAACATCATCTACAGATCAGCTTTGAACTACAAAGTGCTCAGAGCAATTTTGAGAGCGCTAGCTGAGATGATCCAGTCTCAAAGACTACTTGAATAAGGATTTGAGATAAACCCTGAACTTTGGCATTATACACAGACTGGATAACGAAGGATATAGTTACCTTTCCTAGAATTTGACAATTAACCTAAAATTTTTCTTTCAAGATAAAGATAACTTCGCCCATACCCAGCAGGAAGCAATTTCAAGAATACGACGCCCACATTCCTAAAGAGGTGGTGTGGGGTGGTTGGTTTTTTTGGTCTTTTAGGTCTTTTAATGGGTTTTGGGTCTGGGATAATTTTCATTGATTAGGGGGGTTGGTTATAAGTTGTTGTAAAGGGTGAGGAAAAGGGCTAAGCAAAGGAGATTAGATTTAAGGTTCTTATTAAAAAAAAAGAGAGAGAAAGAAAGAAAGAAAAAAATGTAAATACTTTACATTGGATTGGATTGTTTTATAGTGTATATAAATTATATATATTGAAATTGATATTATTAGAAAATGTTATATGTATATTTCTAATTGTACCATTCATTTAACAATGTAATGCAATTTTCTAATCCTTGAATGTTGTTATTACCAACTATTAGGATATAAAGAAATGAAAGTTAGTAGTTAGACATTATAATAGAACTTGTAGTTATATTAGGTATGTTTTCAAGATTGAGTAGATATATTTTAGATAGACAGGTTATCTTCAAACCCTTCAGAGATCTACAGAATATGGCATTTAAAATGTTTTAATAACTTAGAAAAATTTTCTTTTTTGTTATGACTATGAGACATGTCGGCTCCTGACAGTACCAATCTACTTCAGAGAAAATATGGGCATTGAAAAAACTGTAATTGGAGTTAACTTTCATTGTAGCAAAAGTTAGCCACTGGACAACAAAGTATCCTCGAATCAACTGCTGACGAACAGGACAGACAAGACACGAAACAAAGGACTACTGATTCTTGTCAAAACAAGTGTGGTTATGGCTTTATTAAAAGGCATCTTCTGAGGCCAGGACAATATGGCACCATCCCTGAAGTGGCCTTCGTAATCCGGGAAAGGTACAGTGCCCTTTTCTTCGAAGGCAGCTGAACAGGCAGTGGGCCGATGGCTTCTGATGTGTAATGGGGAGGTAGCTGAAACAGTTATTCTTGAAGAGTAATTAAGCTCACACCTCTCAACAGAAGAATGGCATTTAATAGAGGGATGTGGAGAAGAACGGGATGCTGAAATGAAGCCACATACACACATAGCCAAGAAGAATGGACAGCTGAATTCAAAAAACATCAACAATTTCCAGAATTTAAAATCCTGAATCATGACATGAAACTAGTGGAATTCAGGTATTTCTGGTATATAGACTGCTCTCACCCAATGTGAGGTTGAACTGTTGACCTTGTGTACATTCTACTTCACAAATGAGTCTGTCAGATACGCTAAGCCTATAGGCTGAAGATGATGCCCCAACACTGCGGAGAAACCTCAGATGATTGTCCAGGCAGCTGGCTGTTTCTGTCAACTCACAAGTTTTTGGAAGTTGCTTGCATATACTTCCTGTTTTTATTTTTTTGTTAGCTAATACTATTTCCTTCTTGGGTCTCTGAGGGAGTTGAAGATTAGTTAGTTATAGTTGACGATTAATTAGGATAGAAAGTGAATTAGATACAATAGAATAGATAATGGAATTATTTTCTCTGAATTTGTCAAATACAAATGAACTAGACATTGTTTAGGTATTTATTACTTGTATATATTGTATATAGTTATTGTACTTTTGTATATAGTTTTTCTTATGTTAGTTATAAGCTTTTTCTTTTTTCCTTTTTATTAAAATAGAAAAGGGGAAATATGGTGATATTTTATTTGTATTAAAATGTTATTTGTATGTTAATAAATAAAGTTGCCCGGGGGTCAGAGCTATTAGCAAGCCATAGGAAAGCAGGGCAGTGGTGGCGTATACTTGTAATCCCAGCACTTGGTATACAGAGCTGGGTAAGTCTCTGTGTGTTCAGGGATACAGCCATTATTGGACACACATGCCTTTAATCTCAATACCAAGCAAGGAAAACCTGGAGGCCTATACAGACAGGCCGTGACAAGGCAGTCATGTGGTTGGGTTTACAACCAATGAGAAGGCAGAACAGGAACACTATATAAAGACATTAACACAGGGGTAGTGAGTTCTGAGAGGTAGGACCACTGCAGGAGGAAGGGTAAGGTTTTAGCTCTTAGCTCTGACCTCTTGGCTTTCTTCTTTGCATTGGTTCTGTGTTTCTTATTAAATAAGAAGGTTGGTTACATCTACATAAATGGCTTTGCCTTTTAACAGACCCTTGGCCGGTCAAAGTTCAGCTTTAATACACAGCTGAATCTCTATGATATATTCTTGTGGCCTGCAAGATCTAACCAAATAGGTGAGCTAGGTTCAGTGAGACTTTCAAAAAATAAAGAGGAGAGTGATCAAAGAAGACATCTGCATCAACCAGTGGCCATGGAGGACACTCACACCCACGTATATAGTGGGGGGGGGGGCTCCTGAGCTGTCTGCTAGAACCAAAGGATGAGATGATGACCAAACCTTAAGAAGCCCAGACCACAGACCTCTTTCTCTTTCTTGCCTCATATCATTCTCTCTCTCTCTCTCTCTCTCTCTCTCTCTCTCTCTCTCTCTCTCTCTCTCTCTCTCTCTCACACACACACACACACACACACACACACACACACACACACACAGCTTGTTCCTTCTTAATGCAGACATAGGTCAAGGGCAGCCACCATATCTTATTCTAGCCTTGAATCTACTCTTCACACATTTTTTGCCACTTGAAAGGAAAGCTAACAGCTCCAACTTAAAAACAATCTTAGGGAAGCATTCTGATTGGCTTTGCTTATCACATGATCCATTTACGAGCAGTCTTGGCTAGAATTACCAAGTTTGGGTGAGGGAGCAATAGTACTTCCAGAGACCAGACTGCTGTTCCCAGAAAGTTGTCTACTGCAGAGAGTTATTTGCTAGACGTCCTGTATCAAGTGAAGAGTAGATTCAAGGCTAGAAACAGAGTTAATTAAAAAATATACTATCAATAATATAATGATGAAAGTCTCTAGAATGCTTCTTGCATAATATAGCAGCCTTAATGTAATTGAAATTTTCATTCATTTATGCTTTTTTAAAGATTTATTTAGCTTTTAAAATTATGTGTATGGTGTGTGTGTGTGTGTGTGTGTGTGTGTGTGTGTGTGTGTACATGTATAAGTGTAGTTGTCCTCAAGGCCAGAAGGTAATATCAGATCTCCAGGAGATGGAAGGATAGAAAACTGAGCTGCCCAACCATGGGTGTTGGGAACTGAATTTGGGTCCTATGGAAGACCAGTATTTACTCTTAACCACTGAATCATCTCTCCAGTTCATCTTTATCTCTCTAAAAGTTTGCTGTCATATGAAGATGGACTAGAGTGAGGTAACTGTGTGGTAGCTCTCTGGGGGGGGGGGCTGGGGCGGGCGGGTATTAGCAACAAATCTAATGAAGAGATATGGACAAATGAAAATATTTAGAAGGACTTGCTGCTGGATTAGATATTGAGACTATGAAAAGAGAGAAGTCAAGAAATTAAAAATGACCCTTAGGTTTCTGTGAATAATTGGGTATTGAAGGCTATTGGGGTCCAGCCCCTCGCTAGCCTTCTCCCAGATTCTGTGGAAGAATCTACAACCAGCTGATAATCTAATTTTAGACAATATGAAATGAATCTATATACGTGAAACTCTTTAGTCCATTCATTTTATTCTTCTGAGTCAGTTCTCTCTCTACACAGCTACTATTCTGCTCTCTTATTTAGCTCCTTTCTTGCCTGATTTCTCTATACATTTATCTGCTGTCCCCTCTAAGTGCTATCTTAATTCTCTCATCTTAGTTCTGCCCCGTCTAGGTTCTCATCCATCTAGTTCTTTCCCATCTTAGCTCCTCTCCCATCTCCTTCTTTCTCATCCTGTTCTTCCTCATCTTGTTCTTCCCCACCTAGCTCTTCCTCATCTTCCATCTCGTTCTTCTGGTTCTCTCTTCTAGCCCTCCAATCTAGTTCTCCTCAAGTCCCTGAGGTTTATAGTTATAAACCCATGCAATAGCAATGCTCTGGCTAAGGCAAGGTCATCAGGCTTGAATTCCCTCAGGGTCAAAGGGAGGGACAAACAAGACCCCCACAAATTAGCAGTAATTGTCAGGCATCATCTGCAACCCAAAAGGGAAGTGGCTAATGGGAAATGAATCAACTAAGGGGTAACTTTGGTTAATAGATCTGAGAAAGGGAATTTATGTGCTCAAACTATATTCTTAGAAGTGCTTAGGCAAAGTGTTAGGAGTCTATCAGTGACAAGTGAAAATAAAACTGCCTTATTTTCCTTTGGTTCCTTATCTGTTCAAGCTATCTTGGCCGCCACCATTTTCTGGCAGGGTGGGGGAATGCACTTGGTGGCTAGGGAACCTGGGTCACAGCTTGATGTACCTGTAAGTAGAAACTCTGAGTTAATTGTTAAAGGTAGATCTAAAACTAGAGATAAGACTTTGAAAAGGGGAAGGTTAAGCTTAATTAGCACATTGCCAGACCTTCTCAAACAGATAGTCTGGATGCTTAAGTCTGTTCTTAGGAAGTCTGAGAGGTATCTCAAATAAGATACTTTCATCCTGAGAAGATCCTGGCTGGATGTTGCTAATGACGATATGTTGTGGGATTGTCTGTATGTCAAAAATGTTGCTGATTGGTCAATAAATAAAACACTGATTGACCAGTAGCCAGACAGGAAATATAGGCAGGACTAACAGGAGAATGGAGAGAACAGGAAGGCAGAGGGAGACACTGCCAGCCACCACCATGACAAGCAGCAGCCGGTAAGCCACAAGCCACGTGGCAAGGCATAGATTTATAGACATGGATTAATTTAAGATATAAGAACAGTTAGCAAGAAGCCTGGCACGGCCATACAGTTTGTAAGCAATATAAGTCTCTGTGTTTACTTGGTTGGGTCTGAGCGGCTATGGACTGGTGGGTGAGAGAGATTTGTCCTGACTGTGGGCCAGGCAGGAAAACTCTAGCTACAGTGATAATTACAGAAAGACCTGAAATTAGGGGTCTTGACTGTGTCTGTTGTTAGCACAGTTGAAGAAGGTTATACAAATACTTTAATTGTATAGGGGAAATTGTGCCCAATGAGTGATGGAAAAAACATGAGAAATTCATAGCAGGAAGTGGCTAATATTCAAAAGCCAGTATCACCACGACTCCTTAAGCCTTGGCTTTATCCTCTGGAAAGGCTCTTGGCTTCTTCAAGGTATAGCTTTGTCATAGCCAGTCGAATTCTACTACATATTTCTGTGTCCTGCAGCAATTGGGATCAAACATTTCCAGGGCAGAGTCAAAAATCCAATCTCGATATGTTAAATTTCCAACATGGAAATGCCTGTGCATTGGGCATCTAGGCTCTTACCAAAGCTTGGCATTTAACCCTTAAACTAGACGAGTGTTCCAAGAGAGAAGAGAATATAGCTAGAGTAGAGGGCCTAGCTTTTCTGGGAGCCATCTTTTCTGTATATTCTGAATATTTGGCTAGTATTCTGGCCAGGTTTTTCATCAGGAGTCTCAACCACTCTGCAATGAGTCCCATGGAATGGTTTATTCTTCAGGGATAGCGAGGCACTAACTTGCTTGACAAGGATGGAGACTTCTCCATCTAGACATGTCTTCTTGGGACTAGAAAGATGGCTCAAAACAAGAAACAACAAAATAGTGAACTATCAACCACGCCAGGACAGATAACTCACACTCTTAATCTTTTTGAAACACTTGAGTTTGATCAACTATCAAAGGTTGTAACTAAAAGACAAAAAACTTAATTGAGGATTGTAAAAGCAGCAGCCATGGATAGTGGAGGTATTTAGTGAATCGTTCCTGAAACAGCTTTAAAAGGTGATTCGGGTATCCTAATTACCAGTTCTCATAGCATCATGTGCCATTCCTTCACAGTACTTCATAATTTCATATATATATATATTCACAGATATATACATTTTTTCACTGAGGATCTCATAGCTCAGCATGGCCTCCCATTGCCTATGTAGCTGAGGATGATTCTCTTGCCTTCACCTCCTAGTGCTAAGATTATAGTCATGTGCCATCATGCTCAGTTTATATGGTGCTAGGGATCCTGTACTTCATGCATGCTAGGCAAGCACTCTACAAACTGATCTACAGCCCTCTAGTTATATTGGAGTGATGGTTTGACAGTGTCTAGACTAACCATGAAGCTATATACTTCCTGAAGGAAGAGACTGGCCTAATTTGCCATTGACATATTAGACATTGAGTTGCTCAATGAATACTTCATATAATAGATTTAAGCCTTAAAAAACTTAGCAGCATTTATCTCATGGCTCAGTCTTTTGTATACACCAACAAACCACAGACTGTTACTTGATTCTCCAGCTGTGGCATGTAGTTCGGTTTAGGCTTGGGATGAGGAATCTGAAATTGATGGATACCAGGACATTAATTGCTGTATTTCCTTTCCTTTCTTCCAAACCATTGGCAAAGTAAAGCAAACAGTTCTCAGATACTCCATGAAGCCCAGTATCCAAGGAAGGAGCTTTGGAGCAGGGGCAGGTACTGTGAGTGGGAGAGTCAGGCCTGGAGGATGCTTCTATCTTTCTGTGTTACAAAGCTACAATCACAAAGGAATCGGGAACCAGGGGTTCAACTGAGAAACCTTGGGAGTCGGTTGGTACCCCCACCCCATCTATTCTTCATCTGAGGCAGTGTGAGGAAGAAAACTGAAAGTCAGACAGGGGTAGATTCAGATGGGGCCAGGGCTGTCTTGGGCACATGTACTTTGCTAGGGCCGTTTTCTGGCCAAGTGGGGATAATGATATCTTAAAATAAGATCTCCTAAGTATTACCATTAAATATAGGGACTTGACAGGCAGAAATCATTGGTTTTTTATCTGTAATGTTTGTCTAGTGTTTACTATTACAGGCCCTTAGTAGGTACTGGCAATAGGAGAGTTTCTTCTTTGAGATGATCCAAGACCGAGTCCTGGCTGCTCAGGGACTCCTGGGGTTCTTAGGAGAGTTCCTCTCACCCCTTGATCCTTCATCTCCCCTTCTGTGAAGCAGGAGGCTGGAGAAGCTCTTCTCTAAGCTCCTTCTGTGTCTAATATTTGATGGGTCTGTATCCAGGAGGTGTACTGTATCCCGCTGCTGCTTTACAAGTGAACAACGCTACAGACCAAGAACACAATTAGAAGTCACGGATCACTTAATGTTTGTAGACACATGTGCCTTTAAAACAGATTCCATGCACTTCTGGCCTACTTTTGCCTCTTTAAAGGTCAGTGTTTGTTGTTGTTGTTGTGTTTTTAAACCTTCTTTTATCTGGTTTGTTTAGGAAGAGGGAATCTGGGACAAGTTGCCACTCACACGTTTTATGCACCTCCTACCTCGGTGGCTAATTGTGCCATTACTGTGATTGGTGATTGCTGTGTTACAATCAGCAGGAAGTGGCTGCCTTCCATGAAACAGAAATGAGGTCACGGAGCAGGGCTAGGGAACTGCCATCTCGAAAGCAGGTCTGTCTGTCCCCTGTAGAAGAGCTTGCACAATAATGTTTGACTCTCGACTCTGTCTGTTAGGAAGATGCTTGCTCCCTTAAACTGGTTCCTGAGTAATTTTTGAAGTTGAAGATCCAGTCTTTCCCTGAACATGGAATATTATTGAATATAGGTGCTAAAACACGCAGGCATGATGAAGACTTTGGTGTGAAATTTTAGTACTAAGGCATATGGGTGGGTGCTATTGTCCAGAGAAAACTGTTAGCTTCCAGGATATTCTATGTAGCCTTATAATGTATAAAGCATACTGGGACCACAGTCCTGAGAAGGGAGTGTGTGTGTGTGTGTGTGTGTGTGTGTGTGTGTGTGTGTCTCCATAGTGAGAGATGCCAATCAAGTCACATGGTTGGAGCATGGAGACTGCTCAGATTACCGCCTGGGAGCCAGACAGGTATTGACCAACCCAGGCAGATACAAAGTCAGCGCTGGGCCTTGAGGAACATTGATGGGCATTTCTTTCTTAAGCCCGTGGGATCTGGTTGCCTCAGAAACTAACTCTCCTGCACACTGGATATCCATCACCTCAGATTAGTCTGAGTAGCCGAGCAATTTGTTGACACACCACAGACATACATCCTTTCTCAAGTGGACTTGGACCTGACAGCCGTGGCAGGATTCCAAGTGTCGGGATCACCTTTTTCCAAAAGAGCTGTGTGTGGTACAGAAAGTTGTTGAAAGCACAGACCTTGGATCACTCGTCCTGGGTTTGAATCCCTAATCTACCACTTGCTAATTATGTGACTTCAGGCAAGTCAGAGTCTCATTTCCTCATCTTTAAATGGAGTTGACTAAAGTGCCTCCCTCATAAAAATGTTAGGAAGATAAATGAGGTAATACATGGAAATTTCTGGGAGCAATGTGTTGTGCAATGTAAGCACAATGTCTAACAAAAAACCCCGATTAAATGGCAGTGTGCAGATGTCCTAGATTCTAAACCTAACCTCTGTCTTCTCCAGTCTATCAAAGAAGGCAGCATGTCTGTGGGGCTGACTGTTTGGCCCTTTCATTTCATCACTGGACTTGATGGCAGCCAGTCTGCCTTTCCAGGATGATGAGCTGCCTTTGAAATACAGAAGACTGACGGATCTCCCCCGCAAACACACACTGATGACTGAGGTAACATGTTAGCATTAACACAGGAGGTTGTGGAATCGAGCTGTGGTTGGGAGGAAAGACCTTCAGGAATTATCAATGGCTCCATCTCATCATTTCAGCTAAAATACACACCTGTTCCAAGTGTCCATAGCAAGCTAGAACCAAGAGCTCATCAGCTCTGGCCTCAGATTAATTTTTTTTTCTTTCAGGTTTTTGGTGACAGGTCTTTCACCAAAGGGGCTCCCTGATAGATGTTACTGCCAGGAATGAGGACAGATGTGTGACACTGGGAATACAATTTTCCTCTTTTCTTTTTTCTTTTTCTTTTCAGGACTATGTCCCCTTACATTTATTTGGCTTTGATTTGTCTTTTCCAGTTGGACTGCTCAGGAGTATCTGCCATTAGAAGAAATGGGCAGGATAGGAGGGAGGCCCTGTGCAGAACGGCAAAGGATTTACAGGGAGATTTGACCCCCAGGACAGAGTAGGTCATGATTCTCGTTCTTAAAACCAGGAGGCGCAGAGGGCAGAGATGGGGACTGCTGACATCAGAACTTGCACAAACAGAGTAGGAAGACAGAGGGTCCCCGTGAGCCCATTTTCAGTTTGAAGCAAAGACAGGTCCTGGCTATGGGAGCTGCACAAAGACATTGCAGACATGAGCTCTGGAGCCTGCCCGAAAGACACGCTTGCTCTTTTTTCTTTTTAAACAGGGATCTGAAGCCCAGGCTGTCCTGGAACAGTTGATCCTTCTGCCTCAACTTCACATATGCTAGGATTACAGGCATGAGCCTCCACACCTGATAGATGGTGTACTTTAAAAGAAAAATTTGTGGGGAGTGAATAGTGTCCTGAGTGAATGTGGATTGTTGACACTAACACAACCATGTCAAAGACCCAGTGCCTTAGACCCATGGGAATAGCAAGACTGTCCTCTGGTCCACTAAGAATGTTGACAGAATGTGCAGAAAGTATCAGCCACAGCTTCCTGTTCCTGGTGACACAGCCTGAGACTGCTCCCCTATAGAGAGCCCCCTACCAAGATTAGCTAACCTGTCTCCTCTTTTGACGGAGTATAATAAACCCACCTCCTTGTTCAGCTGTGTAGAACAACACCGAGTTTTCAGGCTGCTGGTGGTAGTCTTCATCTGAGCCCACAGCCCATGGTACCCCAGCTTTTTCGTGCTTGTGTCTGTGGGCCCTTCATTCCCAGTCGCTCTGGGCAGGTCAATCCCAAAACCTCGAAGTCAAGTCGCAGCAGAAATTTGGCCATGAGAACTGGCAGCCACTTGTCAGAATTGGAAAGCTTGGAGCTGACTAGTCAAACCAGGTAAATCTGGGGATGATCTCATCAGCTTCAAACCTTTCAGGTTCTGGGAGCCCAAGAATCGGTGACAAATTTTATGACATTCTCACAGTCAAGAACCAGCTGGAAAAACTGGGTGTGCAGTCACACACCTGTATTCCCAGGCTGGTGAACCTGAGGCAGGAGGAAGAGGTTCAAGGCCACCCTGAGTTAAACAGCATGTTTGAGGCCAACCTGAGGCTACATCATGATTCCAGGAGCCAGCTAGAAAGGGGAGACCTGTCCCTGTCTGGGTTGTTCTTTTTCTCCTCTTGTCCTTGTGCCCTTAGATGTCAGGGGCCTCTGACATTTTGCAGAAGATAATCCTTTTTTATTTTTTAAAGTGTGTTTCTGACTCAGCCTTTGCTCCTTCAGCATGGATAGTCTGAGCTCTCCAGAGATTAGCACTGTCCTGTCACCACAGCAACTGCCCAGGCCCTGTGGGCATCCGTGCTAACAGGCTCAGGGCTTTGCAAATCAAAGCTTGGTTTGCAGTGAGAGGGAGCCCCACAGGGAGCCTGATAGAAAACAAGCAGGTTGTACTTTGAGACGTTTTCTTTAATAGGATTAGCGGTGCAGGTGGGCCTCACCGGCCAGCCCCTGACGTGGGGGGGGGGCGGGGGGGGGAGTATGTTGGTAAATGAAGGAAATTTTATTTTATTTTAAGGGCAGAAAAGATTCTTTCCAAGTCTCTATAGTGAACCTCCTGCATAAAAGGGAGTTTTCTTTTGTCAAAGGAATCTTCCCCTACACGGTAACCTGCACCATCAGTATCTATAATTGGGGCCATCTTCAGGGAACCACCGGGGCTGGCAAAGACCTCAACTTGCTTGGGGTTGGGAGTGGACAGTGAATAACGGAGAAGCAGGGTACATGTGAGCATGACATTGGGAGACGGGCGGGCCTGGCCTAGCATGAGCAGTTTTGCTGCAGCAGTGGTGGTGTGTCTGAGAGACGGGTGGTCTTGGAAGCGCCCAGCACGGAGGGGTCTGTGTCCAGCGAGTCAGACATCTTATCACAAATGGCATCCACCAGACGCTCGAAGGCCTGCCTCACGCTAATGTTCTCCTTGGCACTGGCTTCGAAGAATTCAAACCCTAGGAAGAAGAGAGAGATAAATGCAAATTTTCCCAGCCCTTCTGCCGGAGCTATTTTGTGCCCCCAACATAGTTCTCTGGATCAATATAGCCAGAGCTCAGACATGAAGCGGGGAGACCTAATTTCATGCACAGAGGATTCTGCCTCAAAGAGACAGTACAGGGCAAGGGTTGCCTGCACACATTTTAAAACCAGACAGATCTTGGCTCTACCAGCTACTGTCTAATCCTGGGCAAACCATTCGTTCTGCTTACAAATTAACTTCTTAGTTTGTAAATAGGAACGATTTTATCTACCTTGCAGAATTACTTCAAGGTGAACTGAGCTAAAATGCATGTGAGGTATATAGCCCTATGCCCAGAGGAGAAGTGGGGGAGGGGGGCGGGCATCAGGTGTTAGCTGAAAGAGTGAACGCATATGTATGGACTCAGAGCAATTCACACATTCCAAAGTGTTTAGCAAACCCATTGTCTCACTTTCAGTTCATGCGGTCCCTGGGGGAAGGAAGGAGTGCCAGTCATAGGCTCTTCCGATCACCAGTGCCGACACTGTGGCTTAGGGACTAAGCTGGTGTGTCCACGGTAAGTAAGAGCACTAGTGTGGAAGCCCAGGTTTTAGGTTTCCTGTTGTTTTTGTCCTGTTAGAACCTGGGGCCTTGGACATACCAGGCAAGTGCTCTAACACCATCTCCACCACACACCTCTCTGATTCTCTGGGACCCTTTCTTCTTCACCTCCCTCTCGCTGCATCCTGACAAGCTCTGGGCTGGGCTCTGGAGGACAGGTACCTCGAGAGTCACAGTGAGTAAGTGAAGTGGTGTTTGTTCTTCCTCTTCTGTAGCCTCATACTTGATCTATTGAGCATCTCCTAGATGCTGCCGTACACTAAGCTAGAGACTTACAAATAGCATCCTGTTTAACCCACGCAACAGCCTGGTGGGTAAAAGGTCAGCATTCCCAATCAATATGTGAGAGGGTGCGTGCTCCAGGAGATTGCAGAGCTCGCACACGTCACATGGCTGGCAGTGGGAGGTGAGTTTGGTCTTGGGTTTGCCTGGCTCCAAAGTCTATACACAGCCCTGCCCCTTTTTCTTTGCGCTCCACCATCCAATTCCATTCCCTACTGCAGTTGTGGGTTGTTCTTTTTTGTTTGTTTGGGGTTTTTTGTTCTTATTTCTTTGTTGTTTTTGAGACTAAGTCTCAGTATATAGCCCAAGCTGGCCTGGAACTCACTATGTAGCTCAGGCTGGCCCGGAACTTATGCTCCTCTTCCTCAGTCTCCCACGGACTGGGATCACAGGCCCGGGCCACTCCACCAAGCTTTCATTTTCTTTCTTTACAAATCTGTTTGCTTTTATCTGACTGCTATGGAGTCTGAATCTGGGCAAGCCACCACACTTGTCGGAATCACTTAGCCTCTCTGATTCTCAGACTTGGGGTTTGTCAAGTGGGAATAACACCAGTCTTCCTACGGAGAGCTGTTGGGAGGATTGAGTGAGACAGAGGGTAAATTGCCGTACAAAAGCTGTCTGTTACAATGACAGCTTCTTTCTGATGCTCTTTCACCTCGTTCCCGCTTTTCTCATCTCCCACAAAGAAGAGGGTCCCTTTCCACCTCCCTCCTCCTCCTCCCCCTCCTCCTCCTCCTCACTCTGCCCTCTACAAAAAAGCTTAAAGCCCAGGTACAAACAAGACTCCTTTCCCTGGCCTCACAGCTTGAAGGCTCTGGCTCCTGCTGCCAGCCCACCTCCAGCTGAAAACCTCTCCTGTGGCCTACTTCCTGACCCGAGAAAGGCGAGCTAAAGAAGCGCTTGCTAATTACAACGTGATGAAGAAAGAGACAGCTGCTGCTCATTATCCCCGGGCCTCAGGAACCCAGCAGCCTCAGCCTCTTCAGCGTACAGCTCTTCCTTCATGAATATCACAAACATGGATTCCTTGCTCCTTTGGCTGGCTGGCCTAGGTAAGTGGCGTTCACCATCAGTGTGGAAAAAAACAAAGACACAGGTCAAAGCCAGGCCACAAATCCTTTCTGAGGAACGAGCGCCGACTGGGGGTGTGCCACATTATACAGGTGGGCAGTGGGAAGAGGCCTGGAAGCCAGCCTAAATTTCAGCATATTTCTGTCAGCACGGGCAAGTGGCCTAATTGCTTCCAGCCTTCACTTCTTCATTTGTGGAAGAGGGTGACCACCACCTGCCTCCCAGGGAGGTGTGGGAATACACAAGACATGGGGCATGATTAGCATGTCCTCAGCATCCTTAGGCTTCCCGCCGGAATACATAACAATTCACCTGTCCATATGTTCCCCACCCATTTTGTCTCAGCCCTTCCACGGTTTCTGAATATTTTTTTTGGGAAAAAAAACCCACCTCTTTTTCATCAGCATTCAGGGTTAATCAGCACAGCAGGTTTTTATTGAGCACTGACATTTTGCCAAGTCTTTTGCTAAGTACCAAGGACCTGGGGAGATCAAATCTAGGTTTGAACACTCACGAGGAAGGGTTTCGACCATGCCAATCTGCATAGTTCTTAATAGTTCATGAATGGAGTACTAAAACCACCTTCTGAGGTGGGTAGGGCCAGGAAGACCTTACCACTTCTGCTTTACAGGTGGGGAAACAAGACTTAGAGAAAAGGGAGAAGCCGGGATCCATCTCATGCTTCCCGGATTCACCTCCCTTGGAACAGTTCTGAGTCAAAATTTTGACCTCTGAAAGCAGAGGTCAAAGAGAGAGGCAGGAGAGGGAAGCAATTGCAAGGAAAATAAGGGGCAGCTTCCTAAGTTAGTGGGAATGCAAGCCCTTCATGTTGGAATTGAACAAAATTCATCGGACTTCTCATTCTGCAGGACTCAGACAGGGCTTTCCACGCCCCTCTGCCATAACACCTGTTGCCACACATGATAGAAACCATCTAACCGGGAGATCTCTGAGAAGGGACTGGACCATTCACTGGCGCTCCAGCCCGAGTGGAGGAGTAGGTGCTTGGTGAATGTTGGTTGAAGGAAAGAGGTAGGAAAGATGTGGGCAGTGTTGGCACGCGCCTTTAATCCCAGCACTTGTGAGGGAGAGACAGGTGGATCTCTGTGAGTTCAAGGCCAGCCTGGTCTACAGAGTGAGATCCAGGACAGCCAGGACTATACAAAGAAACCTTGTCTCAAAAACAAACAAACAAACAAAACCCAACCAAACAAACAACAAAACCGCCAAAGAGGTAGGAAGGAGCGTTGAGAATGTGACAGAAGAGATGTAAGCAGCAGAGTCACAACAGCTTGGCTCAGCAAGCATGCAATGGCACAAGCAGACCCTGTGCAGTGTAGGAACACCAAGGTGAATCACACACAGGCCCTACACTTGACAAGCTCCTAGTCTAATGTAGGAGATAGACCGATTGATATCACAGTCCTAAGTGTTGGGACAGTGGGAAGCCAAAGGACACTGAGAACACAGAAGAGGTACCTATCCAAGCCTGAGGGCCAAGTTGGACTCCTTGGAGACAGTGATGCAGATGCAGACATCAGTGGGGACAAAGACACAGGACTGAGTATACACATGCACGTCTGACACAGAAGTCTGGAAAAACACATGTGAACAGGGAAAGCGGGGTGAAGACATCTTTTCTGTTACTAAAAAGATCGGGACAGTTTGTTATCAGATCATGGTGGGACATGGAGAAGAAGAGACCAAACATGGAGACCTGAGATGTCATGCCAGAGAATATCTTTACCATCATTTCAAAAGTACCCAAAGTTTGAGGATCCTAATTCAAGTTATCACCTCCTGGGTCTAGTCAGCTCAGAACAGCCTCCAGTGTACCTTCAATTACTGTTGGGCTCCTGAAGGCCTTTATTAGTAGGCCCAGGTGGTAACCTTTTCCTCTGGTTCATTAATAAAGTGTTTCAGGAGCTGGGAGTCTAGTGTGGCAAGGAGGATGACAGCCAATTAAGCAGACCAGTCACCCCTGGCCCTTTCCTCCCGCTAATTGGCTCCAGGACAATGGAATTTCTGCTGCCTTTAATGGCATCCAATTCTCAGCTGATTCTGAAATGCTCCCCATTTCCAAAATGATAGGTTTGTCTGGCTTGCTAAAGCCAGCTGTTAGAGACCCACGGACTGAGCCCACACCTGCTTCTGAACTTGACCTCAGAGTCTACTTCTTAGCAGAATCCTGCTCCTGAATATTCCTCCACTACCATTATGTTAAAATCCCTCTCCACCCTGCTCATACCTCTGCGTCTCCATCATTTATTAACCTTCAGCTCGTACCCTCTTGCTTCCTCTCACTGTTTTCCTTCCTGCTCTAGGCTTACTCTCTTTCTTGGTTATTTCAGCTGTCATAGGAACAATTTACCCAACACTATGGCTTATTAATGTAGCCCAGTGTGGTGGTATTGTGTTCCCCAAAATATTGTGTACCCTAATAAACTTATCTGGGGTCAGAGAACAGAAAAGCCACTAGATACTTAGGATAGGCAGTGGTAGCCTTTAATCCTAGCATGCCAGAGGCAGAAATCCATGTGTTCAAGGATACAGCCAAGCATGGTGACTCACGCCTTTAATCCCAGGGAGTGGTGGTAGAAAGCAGAAAGGTATATAAGGCATGAGGATCAGAAACTAGAAGCATTTGGTTGGTTAAGCATTTAGGCTTTCGAGTAGCAGTTTGGCTGAGATCCATTTGGATGAGGACTCAGAAGCTGAGTCTGAGGAAACAGGATCAGCTGAGAAGTTGGCCAGGTGAGGTTAGCTGTGGCTTGTTCTGTCTCTCTGATCTTCCAGCATTCACCCCAATAACTGGCCGCAGGTTTGTTTTTATTAATAAGACTCTTTAAGATTCATGCTACAGCCCAGGCTAGCCTCAAACTTACAGTCCTCTTGGCTCAAATTCCTAAGTATTGGGACTGCAATCATTAGACACCAAAGTTGGGTTATATTTTGACTTTGTGTGTGTGTGTGTGGGGGGGGGTATTGAAATGTGAACTTAAGGCCTTACACTAGACAAGCACTGTCCTGATGAGCTACATCCCCTGGCCTGTTCATTTGTTATGCTACGCTCTTGTATGAAACTTGAACTATTTTGTCTTAGATTTGTGTCACTGGGACTAAAAGAGGTCTGAGTAACTTCATATCAGCCTTGTTGACTTAAAACTCAAGACCTGTATTCTTTGACTTTTCATCACTGTAATAAAATGCCTGACTCAAACTACTTGTGAAGAAAATAATTTATGTGCTTCACGATCCAGGAGATTCAAAGGTTGAAGAACATAGCACGGGCTCTGGGTGATGGCCGCCCTTCAGCTGCATGTATTTCACAGGCAGTAACAGTGCTGAGGGCATGTGTGGAAGTAGGAAGACCGCGTCTTGGGCCACGAAGTAGAGAGCTGGGAAGGGACAGGTCTGCAGCTTTCATATCAACCCTTTCAATCCAGGTATAGTGGTTAGTTAATACCTGTAATTCCCACTTGAGAGGTGGAGGCTGGAGGATCAGGAGTTCAGGGCCAGCCTTGGCTAGATAGCAAGTTTGTGGCCAGCCTGGGCTATCTAAAAAAAAAAAAAGTCCCCATAAGAGAACTCAAAGGGTAACACTGTCTAAGAGCACAACCCAATGGCCCAAGTTCTTCCCACTTGGCTACCTCTTAAGAGTTCTGCCGTTTCCCAGCACTACCAGCTGAGGACAAAGCTTTCAGTCACAGTCAACATTCAAACCACATCGGAACCACAACAACCCTGCACGGCCTGGATCCTTTCCGCTCCTTTAGCTTCGTGTTCTTGAC
Source organism: Peromyscus eremicus (assembly GCF_949786415.1). Lineage (NCBI taxonomy): Eukaryota > Metazoa > Chordata > Mammalia > Rodentia > Cricetidae > Peromyscus > Peromyscus eremicus. The sequence goes on along the minus strand of NC_081417.1, from coordinate 123,432,708 downwards.
TCACACCGAGCTGCAGAACATCAGTGCTCTCTCATCTGAGCCTCTGTTCCTGCTGTTGCTCTCTCGCTCCCACTCCTAATCATCTTCATTATTCTTCTGTAGGATTTCTGATCCCAGACAGCCTTTTCTCTGGCTTCCCCATCCTATTTCACCCCTCGGAATATACGATGTACCTCTCCCCTGCAATCCCAGGGCACTCAACAGAATTGTTTCGGGTTCATGCCAATCAAGAAAATGGAAATGGAGCTGGAGAGATGGCTCAGAGGTTAAGAGCACTGACTGCTCTTCCAGAGGTCCTGAGTTCAATTCCCAGCAGCCACATGGTGGCTCACAACTGTCTGTAATGAGATCTGGTGCCCTCTTCTGTGTACATAATAAATAAATAAATCTTTAAAAAAAAAAAGAAAGAAAATGGAAATGATTCTTCACATTTAAATCAGAAGCAGTTGGCTGGCTATATGGGTGGTGAAGGAATTGAGGAGAAAGGCAGAACGGAGGAAACCTGGAGCAAATGAAAATAGTTAAGAAATTACTAGAGGCAAAGGAAGCTGGAGCCACGGAAGCCGGAATCAGGAGGAGCAGACCCTGCTGATGTAGCTTGCCAAGGGAAAGGATGGGATACCCAGACTTCTCCCTTCTCTCCCTCTTCAGTCCTCTGGCCCATAGGTAGGCTCAACCAGAAGCCACACTCAGAGGAAACACATCCCGAAAAAGTCAGTCTCCCTCCCCAAAGGGGACATGGGAAATGAGGAAAGTTAAACTTGCTAAGATGCTGACATTTCTTTTCATGGTTTTGTTTCTCAGACCATAAGCATCTTAAGAGCAGGGAGCCTATTCGTTTCTGTGCCAGGACCCATCGAGTGCTCGGGAGAGATGGCAGAGAATTCATGGTCCTCTCTACAAGGGATTTTCCACCTCCACCCATTGCCAACTGGCTTGCAGTGCCTCTAATTCTTCCAACTGTGGGCTTGATCATGTGACTTGTTTTAGCCAATGGAAATGGGTAGAAGTGATGCGATCCAAGTCCCAAGAGAAGCTTTAAGAACCTTGTTTAGTCAACGTGGACTGGGTCCCAGAAGAGATAAGGAGCCCAGTCACAACCAACCAACAGCTAACATGTAAAATCAATTGGTAATAGACCTTTCTCATGAACGCGGACTCCAGTCATATGTTGCCACAACATAACTAAAGAAATCTCACTAATGTTCTAACCCATGGTGCAAACGTGAAGAGAAATCATGGCAGGCTTTGGGGAAATGTGGTAGAGCGTGATGAGAGCATTAAGAGTTTGAGTCCAGGTCTGACATCAGGGTCTTTGCTAACGGCCACATTGAACTAGCATTGCTCCAGGGCAGTCTTCAGGAGTCAGCAGCATGGCTGAAGACATCAAGACTAAAATCAAGGATTACAGAGCCACCCCCTTTGACAGCCCTTCCCAAACCAGAACCAGATCAGGAACTGCTGGCAGCAGAACTACCTGGACTTCCACCACTTCGAGAAGGCAATGACCACAAAGGGGCATGGGGTGGGGGAAGGATGCCTCCGTGTGTGTGTGTGTGTGTGTGTGTGTGTGTGTGTGTGTGTGTGTGTAGTGCCCATGTGTGTACAAAGCCCTCTGACCAGTATCATGGGTCTCAGCCTGGGATGACTGCCGAAGAGCACAAGGCACATTTCTTGGGAAAATCTGACCTGGCTCTGCCCACCTCTTCCTCTGTCCTCTGTTCTCCCCAGATAGTAAAGGGGGACCTGGGCATATGATGGTCCCTCTGAGACCTTGAATCATGATACAATTACTAATAAGAATTTATTGGAAAAAGTTAAAAAAGAAACAACAACAACAAAAAAAAGTTTAAGTCCAAAGGCTTCCAGAAACTTGGAGAGGACAGAGGCACAAAGATTTTCAAACGTTAGTTGCTGGCCATGTCAGTAGTCTTGACTGAGTGAGCTAAGAAAAGGTAAGAGGGGGGTTGGGGATTTAGCTCAGTGGTAGAGCCCTTGACTAGCAAGCACAAGGCCCTGGGTTTGGTCCTCAGCTCTGGGGAAAAAAAAAAAAAAAAGAAGAGATAAGAGAAAGGGAGTCCCATAAAATAGAGGGCAGCCCTACTACACTGGCCAGCAGGCCACTGAATTACATATGGAGAAGTCTACTAGACCCAGGATGGCACTGCACTCTATATTTCTCAGGTTGACAGATTCCCCTAAGCCTCCTTCCATAACCAGGTTCTGTGTGGGGAATCAGACAGACCAGAGGAGCTCCAGATTCATAGTTCTCCAACTCCTACAAAAAAAGACACTGCTTTCCCTTGGGTATATACATTCTTACCAAAGCTTGGCATTTACCCCTTAAATTAGATGAGTGCTCTAAGAGAGAGGATGTAGCTAGAGGGCCCAGCTTTCCTGGGAGCCATCTTTTCTGTATATTATGAATATCTGGCTAGTCCTGGCCAGGTTTTTCATCAGGAATCTCAACCACTCTACACTGCGTCCCATGGAATGGTTCATTCTTCAGGGATAGTCATGCACCTAACCTGCTTAACAAGGATCGAGACTTCTTTATCTAGATGTGTCTTCCTCCAAAACAGACTATTTGGACAACCAACAGATGACAGTCTGTCCTGTTCTGAGCCATTTCGACATGTCTCTTTGGGGATAGCTCTAGAGAGGGTTTAAGATTCCACAAAATCCACCAGGCTTAGTTTTGGGATAACTTAGAAAAATTCCATGTGATTTAATAAGCTCACAGCGCCTCAACCCTAGACAAAGAACTACAGATAACTAAAGAAAGCTAAGAGCAAGAGAAAATAATCTTCCCCAGAGAAGAGCACACTAAAAAATTATTCTAAAATTTCTACTTTTAAAATAAAACTAGTTTGAAGATTTTTATTACTTGTTATAACAATATTATTAATCATAATTAATCACAAACAATAGCTCTATTGGGATATAATTCACATACTGTACAATTCACCCAATTAAATAATTTTTATTTATTTGTATAATTATTTGTTTAGTATCTTTGTCCTTATTAGTTCCCTGACAGTAGAAATTACATATTAATTATATCCTTAGTACCAGGGCAGAACATGGCTCAGAGTATATGCACAATACATATTATTGTTTTAAAAATACTTATGTAGAGAGAGAGAGAGAGAGAGAGAGAGAATGTGTGTGTGTGTGTGTGTGTGTGTGTGTGTGTGTGTGTGTGTGTTGGAGGCTTGAACTTAGGTTGTCAGGATTGATGGCAGGAGCCTTTACCTGTTGTACCATCTTGCTGGTTCTCAATACATATTTTCAATGAATAAATGGAATATGTGAATATTTACCCTAAGCTAGATCCTTGAGATGAAACAAACCATATACATTTCCTGTTCTCAAAGGCCAGGAAGAGATATACATATGTAAATAGACATGCTCAGGTAGACAGTCGAGGCAAACTCAGGAGGTTTTGTAGCATAGAGATGGGTTACCTGGTCTGTCTAAATCTGACAATTCACGAAGGCTACATTCAATGCCTCCTCATTCTCACTCCTATCTGTGTTCTGCATTCTGCCAGTCTCCTAAGGGGTTGCAGGTCAGAAGCATAGCGGGATAACCTGAAGCTGCCCAAGTGTGGGCTTCACCGCATGCTTATTGTTCTGCGAACAAAGTGGAGACACTTTCTGCACTGGAGACCCTCTCTGATAGATGAGGGACCCCAGGTGAGCCAATCCTCCAACCAAGCAGCACTTAGGGTGTACTCTTCTCTAGTCCTGACTATCTTGGTTAGTAGGGATGGAGAAGTTGAAGCAGCGGACACACACACACACACACACACACACTTCACATTGCGTTTCATAGAGCTTACCCACCTATAAACCCCACCACTGTGCTCTGTCAGAGTCTAACCTTTAACCCTCTATTCCTCAACAACAAAGCCTCTTAGAAGGACACATTTGTCGGAAAACTGCCTAGAATCCCATCTGATCTCTATAGCAGCAGTTCTCAACCTGGGGGCTCAAATGATCCTTTTACAACATATCAGATATTTACAGTTCATAACAGTAGCAAAATTACAGTTTTTATGAGAGCAACAAAGTAAGTTTATGGTTGGGGGCATGAGGAACTGTACCAAAGGCCTCAAAATTAGGAAGGTTGAGAACCACTGCTCTAGAGGAAGACTATAAACTTTCTGCAGACATGGAAGAAACTATTCCTCACTCTAAGGCAATCTTACATTGAACCCCAATATATACAATCAAAACTGATCTTTCAAGCAAAGGCAGGTATGGGTTCTGCTATGGGGGCACTGAGACATGCCTGGGCATCTGGGCCTCTGTGGAACGCTGAGGTCAAAATGCTTCCACCTTGGGAAGAGTCCAAGCAGCACTGAGCTGCATGGCTTTCCCTCTTCATATGCTGACTTTTGTTGTGAATTGTGTGTTGGTGAGAGGCATCCGTATACATGAAGAAAAAATGGCAAGAAAAGGCCTATTATGCTCAGCATCGAAGTTTCTGGAAGAATGTGTGCTATTATTCGGCCACATTCTGCACAGTCTGCTTCACAGTTGCCAATGAAGAGAAGAGCTTCCCTGGAATAATAGGCTTGTTTTTTATAGTATGGACATGCTGAACCACATAACAGATTGTTTCACTCTTTGTAGTGGTTGCCAGGAAGTCCAAAGACAACATTTTGGCCTACCTCTTGCTGGTACCGGTGCCCAAGAACTTGTGACATCCATACTTATCTGACTCTAGCTTTCTCTTATCTTGCTCCTGCTTTTGCTAAAACTTTCTCATTTATTTTTTTTATTCCCACTCTACAGTTACTTTTAAATAAGCTATCTCAAATCCTTTGTGGATGGATCTGGTTTAAAACCAGTGTTCACAGCTGGACAGAAGTGGTGCACACCTTTAATCCCAGCACTCAGGAGGCAGAGGCAGGCGGATCTCTGAGTTTGAGGCCAGCCTGGTCTACAGAGTGAGATCCAGGGCAGCCAGGGCTACACAGAGAAATACTGTCACAAAAAACAAACAAACAAACAAAAAACCCAAAATGAAAAACCTGAAAAAAAAGTGTTCACATATTTAAATTTTATTCATATATTCACTATAGGAAAAAATATAAATGATGAACTCCCTAAAATCATGAGCCCAAAGTCTGTATGTATATGACTCAAATATGTAACAATAAACATAGGGCACACAGGTACATCATTTATAATCACAATCTACCTTAATGTCACAAAAAAGAGCCCTCTCTTGTTCCCTATTTATGCCACTTCTGTACATGCACACACACATGCACAGGCACACACATACTCTCATGCACATACGCATGCACAGACATTTATCCACATAAACACACACATGCACACATATGTGTCATGTACATACCGAGCTGCTCTGCAAGGAGCCGGCCCTTCTCGGTGGGGACCACCCTTTCTTCTTCCATGTCACATTTGTTTCCCACCAGAATAACCTGCGCATTGTCCCAGGAGTAGGTCTTAATCTGAGTAGCCCTAGGAAGAGACAGAGGAATAGGTTACCCATGCTGTCGTCCCCCACCTTTCCACCTCGAGTGCCAAGCGTGACATGGCTAAAACCATCCTAAAAGCAGAGCGTCTTTGATGACCTACACGTCACTCCTAGACAACTGGGCCTATTAACATTCTTGTGCACAGGTCCTAAACTTTACTGTTTATGACCCCTGTTCACCCAAGAAATTTTTAAGTGATCTCAGAGGTACAGGTATTTAAAATAGACAAATCAAACATTTATTGATAATAAATCACAAAGAAATTTCTTGTAAAACGGTTCTTTGGTATGTATATATGTATAATTTTACCATATATTATACATTAAGACTAAAGTAAATTGCATACTGAGATGGATTTGTTTTATTTTTTTTTTAAAGTTTATTTACTTATTATGTATACAGTGTTCTGCCTGCATGTCAGAAGAGGGCACCAGATCTCATTATAGATGGTTGTAAGCCACCATGTGGTTGCTGGGAATTGAACTCAGGACCGCTAGAAGATCAGCCAGTGCTCTTAACCTCTGAGCCATCTCTCCAGCCCTGTTTGCTTATTTTTACATAAAGAATTACGTCTTGGCTGAATTGATACTGAGAGACAGCATTTTTAACATTTAAAAAAAATTTGAGCAGGGTATGGTAGGGCACACCTTTAATCTCAGCACTTGGGAGGCAGAGGCTGCTGGGTCTCTGTGAGTTCAAGACCAGCCTGGTTAATATAGCAAGTTTAAGGACAGCCAGGGCTGCATTGAGAGACTGTGGTGATTTGAAAGAAAATGGCCCCCATAGGGAGTGGTGCTATTAGGAGGTGTGGCTTTGTTGGGGTAGTGTGGCCTTGTTGGAGGAAGTGTGTCACTGTGGGGGTGGGCTTTGAGGTCTTCTTTGCTCAAGCTACGCTCAGTGTGGCACAAGGCTCCTTCTGCTGCCTGCAGATGGAGATGTAGAACTCTCAGTTCCTTCTCCAGCACCGTGTCTGCCTGCATGCCGCCATTTTCCCACCATGACTAAACCTCTAAAACTATAAGCTAGCCTCAATGAAATGTTTTCCTTTATGGGTTTCCATGGTTATGGTGTCTCTTTATAGCAATAGAAACCCCAACTAAACAGAGACCTTGTCTCAAAAAAACCAACCCCCCCAAAATAAATAAATATTTAAATAAATAATTAAATAAATAAATAAAATTTGAAGCAGGGGCTAGAGAGATAAGTTAGTAGTTAAGAGCACTGGTTTTCTTGGAGAGGACCCCAGATTGGTTCTCAGGGCCCATAGGGTGGCTTACAACTGTCCATAACTCTAGTTCCAGGGGGAATCTGATGTCTTCTTCTGACCTCCACAGGTTCTGTATGCCTGTGGTACATAAACATACATACAGGCAAAACACTCAAGCACCTAAAATAAAGCACATAAATCTTTTTTTCTTTAAGAACTATTTTAAAAATGAGATAGTGTTTCTCTATATAGACCTAGCTGGCCTGGCACAAATGCTCTATGTAGACTAGCCTAGCCTCAGACTTGGGGCACTCCCCCTGTCTCTGACTTCCAAGTGCCGGGATTGAAGGATTTTGCTACCACCTCATGTACAGAGCACGGTGTGTGTTCATGTTCAGATCGAGGCCATACTGAAATTGTGTGCTGCGCTGTCAGAAACGTCTTCGACTCATGATATATTTGGCTTTAAATTAAATTTTGGACATTGTGTGTTCAGCCACCTTTTGCTGTTTAGTTTTTTTTCCCCAAGATCCCTATGTTCAGTTATGTGAACCCATATGGGGTTGCAACTCACTATTGAGGAAGCTTTGCCCTTGGAGGAGTTGTGGGAGGGTCATTAGACTCTGACCTGAGATTATAGCCACTCCCTCCTCCTGCCCTCAGCACACACATACACACACACACACACACACAAACACACAGGAACATACATACACACACTCACCTACCAGTTGCATGTAATCCTGCCTTAGATGTACATGTCCTTGGGAGGTGCTGAGTAGTTCCATTCATATAAGATGGCTATAAGACTTGAGTTTTTTGAGACTGTGACTTTGAGATAGAGTCTCACTATAGTCCAGGCTAGATTGGAACTCGGTTTGTAGCACACACACACAGGCTGGCCTCAAACTCAGTGATCCTCCTGTTCCCGCCTTCCCAGTGCTACGATTTCAGATATGAGCTGCTACTCCCAGCTCAACGATGAGATGTTTGTTTGCTGAGGCAGAGTCTCACTGTGTAGCCTGGTCTGGCCCCCAACTCATGGAGATCCTGCTGCCTTAATCTCTCAAGTGCTGGCATTTGAGGTGTGAGCTACCACTGTCCAACTCTATCATGAGACTTTTAAAAAATACTTTTCAAATGTTTGTACTTTGCATTTTTTAAAGTGGAGAGATACAACTTCTATAATTAGAAAAATTTTAGAAGAATAAAATAGAATCCTATAATAAAGGCATTTTGGGGTGGGGGGGATAGGCCTAATTTTCAATGTAATTCTCCCATTAGGTGAAATGATCCCCTTTGGTCCCCTGCACCTCCACCATGGCATCTCTTCTTTTTGGCTAAATTCTTTCGGGGGGGGGGGTGAAGATAGGGGGGGCAGCGTCAGGCCTCATCATCTTTGGGATGCCAGCTTTCAGAACATAGAGCAGAGGAGTAGCAGTGAATGTCTGCTGAATGACTGGCCTATGAATGGCTAATCCTGAGGCACAGCTTGACTCTGGCTCTACCCGACATTGACACTCAGCTCCAACTTGGACATAGTCCTGATTTTGTTCCTCAAATCAGTCCTACCACTGACTTCATCTGGCGAAAGGCCGTTCGTTCCTCAAGAGACAACTTCACTCAGCCAGCATTTGCTGTGGGTCCACAAAGAGCCAGGCCCCACTCTGGGCACTAGGGCTTGGGTGGCTGAGACCAAGTTCTTTGGAAGGTAAACTCAAAGGTCAGTGTCTGGGAGAGATGGACGCTCGGTCTTCAGACTCAAGGCAGGTACCTGAAGCCAGCCCCGGATCGCTGTCTCCTGCTTCCCTTTCATCTTCCCCGCTCCTCTCACCCCAGCCTCTCTCAGCTCCCAGATTAGCAACCAGCTCAGGTTATTCTTAGAAAACCATCGCCAGGTTTAGGTGTTAAAGTCACCGTGTTCCTGAGGCAGAATGAGCAGAGACTGATGGCGAGGAGAGGGGTCATGGGCGACAGGGAAGGAGCAGTGTGGTGATAAAGAAAGGGCTGGTCACTCCACGGGCGGTGTGGTGAGACATGGAGAAGGTGGACAGAGGGGCAGGGGAGAAGAGAGACTGTCATAACTGGAGAGACTGAAGAGGAGAAGGGAACGGTGGGAGGAAAGGAGAGAGGGGGAAGCAGAGGAAGACATTCAAGTAGCTTTAGTGATACCCTGTCTCAAAAACCACTAAAACAATCAAAAGAGGTGAGACCAAGTAATTAGGTCACGAAGGGACGGGTATAATTCTTGACGGACCCTGATTAGTTCTTATGAGTACTATAAAAGAACCAGCCTGCCCCCACCAGCTTCCTGAATTCCCCTATGCTCTTTCCTCTTACTTATGCTCCCAAGATGATGCCACTTGTCATGACCATGATGTGATTCAGCCAGGAGACCCATGTTGTTAGACTTGGGACTTGCAAATCTGTGAGCTAAGCAACTATCTTTGCTTTATAAAGTCCCCCCCCCCCGCCCCCGTATTTTGCTATAGTAACAGAAAACAGACTAATAGAGCAGTTATGTGCAAAAAGAGACAAAGTTAGTGCCGGTCAGCACTGTTGCTGGCTACATGGTTCACTCAGCTTCTCTGTTTCCATGGAACAGTAACGACACAGACACCCCACCTTCTCCCCCGTCCTCCACTGATTCATGGGTCTCACTTTTCCCTGCGAGGGATGCCCCGAGAAGAAAGGTATTGGTGGCTCAGAGGTTGTATCTCTAGAGGGCTGTGATGATTTCCAATGGAACCCTTTGGAACCTGGTTGGATATACTCTTGGGCCCAAGCCCAGCCCAGTGATAGAGAGATGCTATATGGGCTCATTCACCACTGTAGCCAGAGAGGTCATCCTGAAACAAAACTTGGAACTAGTTCATTTCCAACTCCAATATCATCATCTTTAGGGTAAAACTCAAAGTTTTTACCCCAAAACACAAAACCTCCCATGACCTACATTTTTCTTAACCTCTCACCTACTTCCTCATCTTTACATATCTGTATTCTTTTTTTTTGGAAATTCTTATCCATGTGTCCCTCAGACTAATTACTGTTTATTTCTCAGAACTTAGCATACAGGTCCTCAACCCCAAGATTTCTTCCCTGACTCCAGCGGCTGGATCAGAGAGAGTCCTCTTCTGGGTTCCTGTCACCCATGTGCCTCTCTTTGACATTACCGTATTGAAGTTGGTTAGTTTTCATCAACTTGACACAAACTAGGGTCATCAGGGAAGAGGGAACCTCAGTTGAGGAACTGCCCCCATCAGACTGGCTGTGAGCAAGTCTATGGGGGCATTTTCTTGATTAATGACTGATCGATGTGGGAGGGCCCAGCCTACCGTGGGCAGTGTTGTAACTGGGCAGGTGGTCCTGTGTTGTATAAGAAAGCAGGCTGAGCAAGCCACAGGGTGGGAGTAAGCCAGTGAGCAGTGTTCCTCCATGGTCTCTGCTTCAGTTCCTACCGCCAGGTTCCTGTCTCAAGTTTCTGCCCTGACTTCCCTCAGTGATATATTGTGACCTGGGATTTGTAAAAGGAAATAAACCCTCTCCTCCCCGAGTTATTTTTAGTCAGTGTTTCATTACAGCAACAAAGAGCAAAATAGGAAAACATCTGTCACCTGACAGTTCCATGGTCCGTTCCTGGTTTGATTTTTTTTTTTTTCCCTCTTGTGTGAGAACATCTTAAAATCAGGAGCCATGACTGATTTACCTGGGTCTCCTTAACACATAGCACAGGCTTAGCACAGGCTAGGTTTTCATGAACAATTTGATGAAGGAATTAGTGAATGAATTTGGTTTGTACCAGTCCTGGACAGCATTGAAGGACTCCTCATTGGTGATGTCATACATCAGAATGAAGCCCATGGCCCCACGGTAATAGGCTGTGGTGATGGTCCGGTATCGCTCTTGCCCAGCTGTGTCCTGGGTGAGAAAAGAAAAGAATCAGCCTCCTAGGAAGTCTGAAAAGTCCCCAGGACAATTAACTAACAATCTAAGGCATATTTAAGGAGCATTCTTTCTGTTTATTGCTTTGTGGTCTTAACTAGAAGAACACCAAGAAAATAATTATCAGCCCAAAGGAAAAATGGGCAAGAGGCATGAATAATTCACAGAAGAAATGTAAGTGGATAACCATTATGTATTTTAAAACCCTATATCCTCACTTTAATTAGCATGTGGCGACTGTACATAATAATAGGCTTCAATATGACCTTTTCATATTTACATGTACTTTTGTTATATGCACCCCCATTGTCCTTTCCTGCCCCCAGCTCCTGCTGCCTTCCTTTCTCCTCCCACTAGCCTCTCTTCTTTCTTATTTATTTTTGATGAACAGTGAGTTCCATCAGGGTTACTTATAGGGTCCTGGCAGAGGAATTGTTTTCAGAAGTATGGGCTCTTTATCACTGGCTATACCTCTAAAGAAAATGTTTCTCCCTGCCCCAGCAGCCATCAAGCCCCTATGGATACTCAAGGAAGAGTGAGGCCTCATGGCCCCCACCATACACACACGTAGATACCATTATCTGCCCATAGGGGATGCTCAAGGGCCCTTTTCTCTCTTTTGACAGGATGTTGACAGACCCAATCTTGCATAAGTCTTATACTGTTCATCTCAGCTGATGTGGATCAGAAATACAGCAGGGCTGGTGAGGTGGCTCAGTGAGTAGGGATGCCCATCACTGAAGCTGGTGACCCGAGTTCAATTACCTGCACCCGCAGGTAGAAGGAAAGAATTGACGCATGAAAGTTGTTCCCTGACCTCCACACATGGGCAATGCATGAGTGAGAGAGAACACACTCACACGTTAATTAAAAACAAAAGTGCATCAACAATGTCATATTCCAAAGATAGCATTCTGCCTCAGTCTCCTCCTTCTTCATTATAAAAGTCCCATTCAACAATTCCTTATTCTCAGCACATTGGCCAGTTAAGAGTCTTTTCAGTTACCACTACTCATTGCAAAAAGAAACTTTTCTGACCAAAGCTGATGGTAGCCCTGATCTCTGGGGATGGACATACATATTTAGGCAGCAATATGATGTCTATCTATATATCTTGTCCATTTAGCAAAGACAGCCGTGGCATCCCTGCTAGGGCTGCTGTGGGATGTCCTGTATGCTGTGAATATATGTTGCTATGATTGATTGATAAACAAAACACTGATTGGCCAGTAGCCAGACAGAAAGTATAGGATAGGCAGGACAAACAGAGAGGCTGGGAGGTGGAAGCTGGAGTGGGAGGGGGGATGACACGCCAGCCTGCCGTCCAGGGAGCAACATGTAAAAGCAACAGGTAAAGCCACAGAACACAGAACACGTGGCGACATATGGATTGACAGAAATGGGCTGAGTTAAGTGTAAGAGCTAGTCGATGGTAGGCCTGAGCAAATGGCCGAGCATTTTAATTAATATAAGCTTCTGAGTGATTATTTTATAAGCGATTGTGGGGTCTGTGGGGCTGGACAGGACTGGAGAAAACTCCAGCTACATAGGGCCTATGACCTCACTGGCTGCAGGCTTTTGACTGGGCTTGCAGTACCGAATGTGGACTCCCTCTTGAGAAGATGAGCCTCAGATCTGATCAGAGAGCCATCGGTTACCCCATTACCGACTTGTCACCAGTGACAACTTCTCTCCTAGCTGGTTGGTAGTGCAGCGCACAGGCTCACACCTGCGTAAGAGTTTTGATGGAAAATCTTGCCTAGCAGCCTGATACTATGAGAGCTGTCAGGGAAGCTCGATTCTTAAGTCTTGGAACCAAAGCATGAGGTGAACAAGAGGGTCTAGTTCTGTTGAGTAAACAATGGCTCTGGCGAATCCCTGTATGGTTTTGGGGGACCTCAGAGGTCTTCCTGACCAACTGCTCATAGGGAGGGAATCCTCAGTTCCTGTTACAGGATTTTCCCCCAATAAACTTGTAGTTTCTGGGAACAGCTTTATTCACCATGTAGCAAACTTACATTTAAATTCTTTTTAATTTTTTTAAATTTAATTTCTATAGACTTATCTATTTAAAATTTTATTTTATGTATACGGGTGTTTTGCCTGCATGTAGGTCTATGCATCATGTGCATGCCTGGCACCTATGGAGGTCAGAAAAGGGTGCCTGAGGCCAGAAGAGGAAGCTGGAGCCTCTGGGACTGAAGTTACAAACAGTTGTGAGCTGCCATGTGGGTGCTGGAAATCAAACCGAGGTCCTCTGAAGAGCAGCCAGTGATCTTAACTGCTTAGCCATCTTTCCAGCTCCTTGATTTAATTTTTTTAGAACAATTCAGCAAAATAAAATTCCAGTTTATTATTGGACATTGTTTCACACAGACATCAAACAGGCCCAAAATAATAAATAAATAGATAGATAGATAGCAACTTCATAGACAAAAAGAGTAAGAAAAAAAAAAAAGAACCCTTTATCTTTGGCCTTTTATCTTTAACCAACTCATACAAACTACTTATAGCACAGTTAGGTGCATACACAAAACGCATATACAGTTACTGGAATGCTCCGAATAAGATTGTTTTGTTGGTGTTGTTTTTGTTTTTTAACAAGGTTTTTGTCTCTCCTTTGAGGTTATAATGAACACACTCACACCACAAGTAAAGACAGAATTAGGACAGAGAACACTCTGAAGTCTGGTTTGGCTACCCGTTATCACTAAAATTGGCTGACCGCTAGCAATATGTACAAAAATATGAAGTGTAAATGAAAAAGACAAACAAATTTTTCTTTTAAAGTATCTTAAGGAAAAAAAGCAGAGCTTTGGAAGTCTGGGGGTTCTTTTTTCCTCCCCTGTTGCAAATCCATGCGGTTTTGGTGGGGTGGTGGAGAGAGCACATGTCATCTGTGGGTGGCACTGCCCGCTGTGGGTGGGCGGGGCCTGCTGCTCTACTCCAAGGTGACCACATTTAAATTCTGAGACGGGAAGTGGAGGGTGAATGAATAGTCACATGGCCGTAAGTTTAGCTTTTCCTTTTTGCTGTCCAGTCGTCCTCCTCAGTCTTCTGCTTCTTAGTGTCAACATCATCATCCTCATCATCTTCAGCTCCCCGCTTGCTGGTAGGAGCCTCAGCTTCCTCCTCTTCATCTTCACCATCACCTTCTTCTTCCTCCTCTTCCTCCCCTCCTGCTTCCTCTTCTTCATCCGCCTCATGGTCAGCCTCCTGCTCCCCATTTCCCTCATTAGCCTTCCCACTGGCAGCTGCTTCTCTTTCATTCTCTGCCTCCTTCACAGCTTCTTCTGCTTCAGTCCTTGGTGGTGATGCAGGAGCTGGTGTCCCTGGCCACGTCTGACAGGTTGGGCATGCCGGGGATTCTGATTCGATGCTGGGGATCCTGATCTGATGCAGCACGTGAGAAAGAGTTTGAGGACTCTGGCAAGAAAGCTTCCCAGCAAGGCGGAGGAGGAGGCCGGTGGTAAAGGTGGCTTCACGTGAGCGTGGAGCAGGCTTGATTTAATTGTTTATAGCTCACCCATTATCAGTTTTCCTTCTGGCTTTCCCATCCATCCTCAGTTTAGGTTGATCCTCACCTCCTCTCCTTCCCCATCTCTCTGTGCCCTGTCTGCATTTAACACCACCCTCTGCCCTGTATCCCCCACTCCCTTTATTTACTTCACATGTGTTTTCCCTCACCCCAAGAACCTCTTTCTCCCCTTCTCCTGAGCCTCTTTCTAGCACATACCCACTGCAATGCACATACCTAACAATTAGCAGGTAGGGTCCACATATGAGAGAATACAAGCGTTATTCATCTTCCTGGCCTTGGGTTACTTCTCTTAATATAATGTTTTCCAGTTTTATTCATTTTCTACAGATTTCATAATTTCATTTTTCTTTACAGTTGAACAAAATTTCTTTCTTCTTATTTTCCATAAGAATTTCCAGGTCAGGTGAGATGCCTTAGCAGGTGCCTGCTGCCAAGCCTGACAGAGTTCAATCCCAAGAACCCACATGATACAAGGAAAGAACCAAAAACTTCTCCTCTGGCCGGTACACTTCCACTGAGGCACGCATGTGTGCACACAGTGAGTGCACTATAGCAATAAATAACAATAACATTTAGATTTCAAAAAAATTGCAGAGAGGGTAAGTGACTTCCCCAAAGCCATAACAGTGGCGGCAAAAGTCAGCCTTGAGCCCAGGACCGCTACGCCCAGTGCACGTACCACAACACCTCAATCAACGAAAGATGGCGTTATCTACACGCATTTACTGAGTGCCGTCTGGACCGATGACACAAACCAACAATGAGGGCCATGGGAGTTCTCAAGTGCCGCTATTGCACCAAGTAGCCAGAGGTCTAAAGCCTTGTGGAATACTTGTTGGCACTCTAGTTTGACAGACGACAAAACCAGTTTGAGAGATTGTCTAACAAGAGTGAGACCTGGGATCCAAGTCAAGACCCTAATACAATACATTCCCATAACCACGGACCATACTTTGTGTGATATAAAAACGGAGTGTGTTGGAAGGCTCTGCTGCTTAAGGTTGCAGTCCACCACATCCAGACAGTTCTCTGAGCTCGGTGTAATACGGAGGACTCTCTTCACAGCCAGACTCCTTCCTTACCCTATTTGGATAGTGTCTCTAGGCCTGGATGCCTGACTTATCTTAAGTGTGACCTTTGACACAGTTTCCTACAAATGCTCCCCCCACACCCACACCCCCCCCCCTGTTGTCCTATGATAATTAGGTATTGTACTTCTGCTGAATGGTAGGACCATGCTGCCAAATGCAAATTAGGTGATACCCCAACCACTGTCTCCATCCTATATATTCCCCTCACTCTCAAATAAAGCTGAGCTGTAACACTGAAGCAGACTCCCAGAAGGCTATTTTCAGTTGAATTCACAAGCCGTACAAAGCCCTGCACACTGCCTCTGCTCCCTTTGTCCCTGTGGACTCGTGCCAATGGACCACGAGGAAAAGCAAGGCCCCATAGGACTAAACACCATCCCTGCTCTCAAGAAGCCTTGGTAGAGCTTCCTAGAGAGGCTAAGACTTATCACCGAACTGGTAATTAGCAATAGGTGACAGTATGTCATCAGATCTACAGAAGTGGTCCAGAGCAAAGGTGACCTCAATTCAGGTGAGGGAGAAGCAGTGTTGAAGTTACAGGACATGTCAGAAAGCAGAGGTTGTTTACTCTGGGTTGGCTGGGCTCTTCGGGAACAAGGGATCCCTAAATCTTAGCAGCTTGAACACAGTTGGTTTTTTCCCTCGTTGGCACCTGCCCATCATGGGTTGGCTGGGTGCTCTGCTTTGCATCTTCCTGTGTTCAGGATCAAGACATTTACCCGAGGGAAGATGGCGCAGGAATCATGTGTGAGTTCTCAGAGCTTCTGTTTTCCCCGTTTGATTAGGTGAAGCACATCGAATATCCAGACACGGCTTTCAAAGGAGAAGAAAAAACAATCCTATCCGATACTCAAGAGACGAACAAAAAATGTATAGTAAACAGCATGAGATTCCCACAGGTGGAGTCTGCACCAGGTCCAGGAGCCTCATCTAAAGACATGCATAAGGAGGGGACCAGGGACTTTGCTAGGGAGGTTTCCCCAGCAGAGAAGTGAAAGAATTACAAGCAACAAAAAGAGGTTTTTTATTTTATCTATCTGTCTGTCTGTCTATCTATCTATCTCGTCTGTGTATGGGGGGAGGGGCATGTGCATGCCACAGGGTATGTGTAGGGGTCACAGGATAACTTTGTTGAGTTGTCTGAACCAGGCTTTTTCTTTTTGGCCACCAACCAGCTCCCAAATCATGGAGACTTACTAGTTTTGAATGCTCAGCCTAACTTAGGCATGTTTCTGGTTAGGTCTTTTAACTTAAATTAACCTGTTTCTATCTACCTTTTGCCTCGGGGCTTACTGCCTTTCTTACCTCAGTGTATCTTATTTTCACTGCTTCTGGATGTCTGGCTAGCGGCTGCCTGCCTTCTTGCCCCGAGCGTCTCCCTCTCTCTCTCCTTCTCTTGTTCTTCTCATTCTTCTTTTTTTCTGAGCTTATATTTCTCCTTCTATTTATTTTCTGTCTGTTAGCCCTGCTTATCCTTTCTCTGCCTAGTTCCTGGCCAGTCAGCTCTTTATTAGACCAATCAGGTACCTTAGGCAGGCCAGATGAAACAGATGCAACATAGTTTTACATAATTAAACGCACATCCTTACATCGTTAAACAGATGCAGCATAAACGAAAGTAACACACCTTTACATGGTTAAAGTAATAATCTGCAGCAGAAACAAATGTAACACATCTTTGCCTAGTTAAAATGATATTCCACAACAGTGGTCTCCTTCCAAGTGTGGGTTCTGGGGATGGACCTGAGGTAGTCAGGCTTGTATAACAGCAACTTTCACCCACTGAGGTATCTCACCAACCCATGGAGGAGTTCGTGCCCTGAGTACTCAGGCACTTAAAGGTGGGACGTGGGGAATGCGTAGGTGGCAAAGCTAGACGGAACTGTGTATACTGTATTACGGAGTAGAAGCTTTATCGGAGGGTCAATGTTTTGAGATTAGATCAATAGTGTGACACTAAGATTGGTTAGAGGATTTTTATAGTGGTCCAGGTAAGAGCTGATAAAGATATTCTAAAATAAAATTGCAAGGGGCTAGAGAGTTGGGTCAGCAGTTAAGAGCACTGGGGCTCTCCTAGAGGACCCAAGTTCAATTCCCAGCACTCACATGACAGCTCCCAAACACCTGTAACTCCAGTTCCAGGGAATCGGATGCCCTCTTCTGGCTTCCACATGCACTTGGCACACAGACATACATGCAGGCAAAACATCCATACACATAAAAAAATTAAAATTAAAAAATATAAAAAATTTAAAAAATGAAATTGCAAGATATGATGACAAATCAGATGCAAAGACATGAAAAATGAAGGATAACAAGCCAGGTGTGATCATGCATGCCTATAATCTCAACATACGGGAGGCTGAGGCAGGAGGATTATGAGTCCAAGTCCAGCCTGGACTACACACTTGGTGAGCTCAAGACCAGTCTTGACTACATCCCAAGAGCCTGTCTTAAAAGAAGGAGGGCGTGGAGAGGAAGAAGAGGTGGAGGAGAAAGAGGAAGAAGAAGAGGAGGAAGAGGTGGAGGAGCAGGAAGAAGAGGAGGAAGAAGAGGTGGAGGAGGAGGAGGAGGAAGAAGAGGAGGAGGGAAAGGAGGTGGAGGAGGAGGAAGAAGAAGAAGAAAAAGGATAGTAGCTGTTCCCACCAGAACTGTTTCTCCATGCTCTTAGCCACTCAGCTCTGGCCCAGACTTGTACAACCTGAGTTAATAAAACAAAGCCTGAGGTTAGCGTGTGCACCTTCTCAGCAAAGTCTTTGAGCATCTTCCTCTTCATCCCAGTTGCTCCTCAGATTATCCTTCTGACCATATACAGCACTTCTCCCTAAGATGTCTGGCAAGCACACTCTCCTCAAGCTCATGAATGAATGAGTGCATATACACCTAACACTGGAAACCTGGGAACTAGTGAGAGAAATAATTGCTGTGTACCATGACTACACAAAGCCTGTGTTCTCTCTCTCTCTCTCTCTCTCTCTCTCTCTCTCTCTCTCTCTCTCTCTCTCTCTCTCTCCCCCTTCCTCCCTCCCTCTCTCTGTGTCTCTCTCTGTCTCTGTCTCTCTGTCTCTGTCTCTGTCTTTCTCTCCACTTCCCTCCCCCCTTCCCCTCTCTCTGTGTGTGAATACCTAATAAACACTTTTAACATTTGGTTTGCTTCTCCCATGCTCTTGCCTCTGCTTCCTGTTCTTAGAGCCAATGCCACAGGCTCCCAGTAGTCTCAAGTTCATTCCCTGAGTCCTGTCTTACAGAATTATAATAAAGCCACCCTTCCTGATCCAGGGATCCAGCCAGCTCTGGGTTCCTGTGCTACTCCCTGAATTATGTCTATAAAAGTGTTTAGTCTCATGTGTCTGCCCAGTCCTATGCCCTAACTCTTCAATGGAAAAATTTTGTGATCCGGTTGATGCCCATCTAATTGGAAATCCTTTTATTTAGTCATAGATGAGCTTGGACATGGAGTCAGCTTCATCTCTGTATTGCCATGCCTAGCACAGGGCTAAAAACACAGCAGAGTTTCAACTTCTGCTCCTTAAAGGATGGGGCTGGGCTGGGAAAATGGCTAGGCAGTTCAGGGTACTTGCTGCTATTGCAGAGGACCCTGGTTCAGTTCCCAGCTTACCATGGTCAATAACTCTGGTGCCAGGGCATCCAACCCCCTCTCTGGCTTCTGTGGCCCACATGTGGTGCACACACATGCATGCAAAATACTTGTGAACATAAAATAAAAATCAATAAATCTTTTTTCAAAGCATGGGGGTTTTGATGTTTTGAAACAGTGTCTCATGTAGCCCAAAGTAATCTCAAATCTGCAGTGTATCTGAACTTTTGATCCTCCTGCCTCTGCCTTTTGAGTGCTAAGATTCAGGCGTGAGCCATCATGCTCAGTTTTATGCAGTTCCTGGTATAACCCAGGGCTTTCTGCATGCCAGGCAAACACTATCAACTGAGACATATCCCCGACCACCAAAAGTGTGGTCTTTGGCATTAGATCTCTGCTCTCCAGTTTAGTATGTGACCATGAGGCAGCCCCTTAAATGACTTCCAACAACTCCTGCCTCTTTCGTAGTCCTCTCCTTGAGCAAACTTTGGGAGGGGCTTTAGCTTCTTCCTCTGTAAAACAGGAATAATAACAATACCTAATTCATAGGATTTTTTAAAAATGAAGATTACACATAAAGAGGTTATAGATGCAGTTTAGTTGATAGAATGTTTGACTGGTATGTAGGAAGCCCTGAGTTCAATCTTCAAGCCCTGAGCACTGCATGACCAGCATGATGGTACACACCTGTAACCCCAGCACTGGGCAGTGAAGGCAGGAGGACTTCAGTTACAGCAGGAGTCCAAGGCAAGCCTGGGCTACATGAGACCCTGTCTCAAAAGAAAAAAAGTTCTGGGAATAGTTCCTGGTACATACTAAACACCAGCTATCATTTTTGCACTTCCCAAACCCAACTTCCCCGGGTCTGTCCAGCTCCAGTGGACGTCTCATGGCCTGTGTCACTTCCCTCTCCATTCAGAATTATCAGGCTGACTCCAGACAAAGTCTCATCAATGGGAAAGACAGTGGACGACAGGCCTTGGTCTGACTCCCAGCTCTGCCATTCATCAGCCCTGTGATTGTAGATAGATGGATTATTTCATTTCTTGGAGACTTTGTTCCTCACATATGGAATAGGGCTCTGGTAATTTAATAAAATGTCTGGCCTATAATGGGCAACTGAGTAGATGAGTATTCGTCATTATTATTTAACTTTTAAATCATTTCTATAAGTAATTAACCTTTAATTTCTTCATCTGCTTAGGCTGGAGAGAGAGATGGCTCAGCAGGTTAAGAGCCCTTGTTTCTCTTCTAGAGGACCCAAGTTCAGTTCCCAGCACCTACAGGTCGGTTCACAGCCATCTGTAACATGCCCCCTTCTGAGCTGCTCAGGCACCAGACACAAACATGGAACACACAAATACATGGATGTTTTGCATATTCATACACACAAAATAAAATAATAATAAGCAAATCCAAAAGTTAATTTCCTCTTCCATAAAGTAGTGGTAATGGTACAAACAAAGTGCTTGTGTGAAGACTAGAAATGATGTATGTTAGAGCCTGGCAGAGCACAGAGGACATGGAGGATGCTCAAAAAAGCTCCTAGCAGCAGCTGCTAGTATTGATAGTGCCATTGTTATTCCACGTAAAGAAAAACAAGGTTGGGAACAACTAGTTGGCTCTCACTGTTCAGTGCTGAATGGAAAGTCGCCCGGAGAAGCACTCCTCAACCCCCATCTTTTATTTTTAAAAAAATCACATTGACAAACATTGATTTCATTTCCAGTGACGGGAGTCAGAAATAGAACCAAAAAGGAGACAGGAAGGAGCAGAAAGAAAGACGAATGACTCATGGCTACTTGAGGAAGGAGACCATGTCATCAAGAACAATCAAGTCACTTTTAGGTAATGGACCTTCTGTGAGCTCTCCACATCAGCAAAGCATTATGCCCGAGAGCAGACACCGGAGTGAGCTAGCCACTGCTCTGGCCCTCAGCATCCCTGTCAGTGTGCAAGACACACACATGGACAATGCCAGGGAACACATACATGTGCCAGGTGCTTTCATAAAGCCCCATTCTGGGTACCGGGCTTTCCAGTGGCCAACACTTCTATCTTCCCGGGCACAGGTTAGAAATCACCTACAAAGCTTAAATGAAATCGTATGTACAGAGTGCAGGCCCTTGGCTAATATTTGCTCCGACACAGACTTCATATCTTGATGATTCCCTATGTCACCATCACATGCCACCCTCATTTGTCCTCCATATTTCTGCTCATGCCACTCAGTGCCACGTGTGCCCTTCCAGCCTTTCCACTTAGCTTGATGATCAGATTGTTGGATTCTAAAGTTAAAAAAGAAAATTCAAAGTTATTTAGTCTACACCCTCACTCAAAAATATTAACTTTACTAGCACATTCACACTGAGTATTTCCAATGTTGGACCCCACCACCTCTCAAGGCATTCTATGGATGGACACTTCTGATCATTAAAACACTTCTTCCACTTGCTGAACTGAAATCTATGTGTGTAGCTTTCTATCTATTGATTTAACTCTGTTCTCTGGAGACAGAGAACAAACACAATGCTCCACTCATGGATCATTTCTCCAAATGTTTAGATCCTTGTGTTTGTTTAACTCTTTGAGTTTATTGGGTTTCTTGCCATTATCTCAGCTAAATCCCTGTGAGAAAAGGGTCAGTATCTCTACCCCTCTAGAGAAGTGGTTCTCAACCTTCCTAATGCTGTGAGCCTTTAATACAGTTCCTCATGTTGTGGTGACCCAACCATAAAATTATTTTGTTGCTACTTCATAACTGTAATCTTTCTACTCTTATGAATCATAATGTAAATATTCATGTTTTCCAATGGTGTTAGATGATCCCTGTGGAAGAATCATTTGACCCTCAAAGGGGTCATGACATGCAGGTTGAGAACCACTGCTCTAAATGGACAGTTGACGCCTGATGCAGCAGAATACAGGCAATTGTGAAGATATTGTTTAGGTTATTGATTAGGCCTGTCTCCTAGATGATTCTAGATTCTGTCCAGTTGACAATTAATGTTATCACAGGGGCCTAATAAAATTATGTCTTGGGGTTGGGGATTTTTTTTAGCTCAGTGGTAGAGCGCTTGCCTAGCAAGCGCAAGGCCCTGGGTTCGGTCCTCAGCTCTGGGGAAAAAAATCAGGTCTTATGTCTCCAAGACACCAGTGTTCTTTTCACAAGGCAACATCAATGACTTTCAGTCACCTAAAACAGGACCTTGACAATTAACAGATTGATCAGAACCATGAAGGGAACTTGAAACCCACTGAGAAAGACGTTTAATTTAACCCTGAAGGAATAGTATTTCTATCTCAAATATCTAAAGGGTCAAGGAGTTGACTTTCTCCTTTTCTTTTTTTTTTTTTTTTTTTTTTTTTTTTTTTGGTTTTTTCGAGACAGGGTTTCTCTGTGTAGCTTTGCGCCTTTCCTGGAGCTCACTTGGTAGACCAGGCTGGCCTCGAACTCACAGAGATCCGCCTGGCTCTGCCTCCCGAGACTTTCTCCTTTTCAATTTCAAATCTTTGCTGTGGGTTGTTTGGTGACAAGATAGCTAAACAGTGCTTAAGTCCATGGTGTCTGTTTGCCATGGTAGATGAGCCTGCATTGGATGTGGGTTCTGAGGCAAGAGGGGTCAGGGAAGCCCATCCAATTGGAGCCTTCCTAGTACTGTGAGGCTCACACTTTTCCCTCAGAGCCCACTCAGCTCAGTAAAGGAGCTGTCCTGACCATCCTGGCCATCAAACGCTCAGGAACATGCTTTCTTGGGAGCATGTGCATCTCCTTTGTAGCACTCATCCCCACTGTAATTTCATATTTATTTGTATAATTACTTGATTAGTGTCTGTCTTCCCTGCCAAGCTGCAAGCGCCATAAGAACAGGATGTCTGGTTTTGCTTCCTGTTGGATCTCCAGTGTCTGGTCCAGCACTTGCACAGCAGGCTGGAGTGTTCTGACAAATCCTGTTGGAAGGATAGATTTATTGGATGCCCTCAATGTTCTGGATGGAACTCAGGAGTGCCAGATGGGTTTAAAACTCACCTCTCACCACCTTTCTCTGTGTCTAAGGCCTTTCCTGGATTCTGAATGCTCACAGCTTCTCAAAGGATAGAAACCCTTCACGGTTTAGCTCAGACTTCCCCTTCTAGTTCCTTCCATCTCACTCCTTGACAGAACAACAAGCTCCAGGTTTGCCTGATTACTGTGTATTATTCACACCCCTGGGCTTCTACTGATCTTTGTCTGATGTTTCTTTCCTTTCCTTTCTTTTCTTTCTTTCTGTGGTAGGGTACTGGAGTTTGAACCCAAGGCCTCATATATGCTAGCCAAGTGTTCTACTACTGAGCTATATCCCCAGCCCCAAGTCTCTTCTCTTCTATATACAACCTTATGCAAAAGTTTTCTGTGATGCTGGATGTAGTGGTCCATGCCTTTAATCCCAGCACTTGGGAAGAAGAGACAGGTAGATCTCTGAGTTCGAGGCTAGCCTGATCTATAGAGGGAGTTACAAAGCCTCTGGGTGGGTGGGGGGAAGCAAAAATTTATCTGATTCTTTCACTAAATTACACACACACACACACACACACACACACACATACACACACGACAAAGAGACTTTGTTCTCTGCCCACCTATAGTTTGGTACCATATCCTTTCATACATTATATTATGAAAGTTATTGGTTTATTTATCTATCTTCTGTTTCAGGCTATGAGCATTTTGAAGTCAAATCAAACATAGCTAAATCCCAGATCCTTAACTATAGCACATGGCACATAGTAGGCATTTAATAAGAATGCTAGTGAGAACCTTAAGGGCTGGCTAGGTACTGAATTAAGAAAACTAATTTAGCCAGGCGGTGGTGGTGCACACTTTTAATCCCAGCACTTGGAAGGCAGAGGCAAGCGGATCTCTTTGAGTTCGAGGCCAGACTGCTCTACAAAGTGAATTCCAGGACAGCTAGGAATGTTAAACAGAGAAACCCTGTCATGAAAAACAAAAGAAACAAACAAGAAAACTAATTTAGAACTCATTTGAAAGAGTGTGTGACATCATATACACTACCTCCTCCTTCTGGTCCCTTTTAGTGTTATTGACAGAGGCAGGAAAGAGGCAGGTAGTGGAGTGTAGCAGGCTTTCTTGGACCACCAGCCCCCAAATCATGACATGGAGACTTACTATAATTGTAAATGCTCCACCTTAGCTTAGGCTTGTTTCTAGTTACTTTTAAAAACTTAAATAAACCCATTTCTATTAATCTATGTGCTGCCCTGAGGCTCATTTACCTCATCTATGTACTGCCCATCCTGCTTTCCTGCTTCCTCCATGTCTGGCTAACTGGCACTCCACTGGCTGGCTGGTTCCTCTTTTCTCTCTGCTCGCCAGCCCTACCTGTCCCTCCTCTGCCTAGCTATTGGCCATTCAGCTTTTTATTAGACCAATCGGGTGCCTTAGGCAGGCAAGGTAAACAGCAACACATATTTACATAGTTAAACAAATATTCTTTTCCACAATGGTGGAAGAACTGGTTCCTTACTAAGCTTAGTGAGTGGATACCTCTGGATCCTCCATCCCTGCTTCCCTACCAGAAACTTTTCTTTCTTTCTTTCTTTCTTTCTTTCTTTCTTTCTTTCTTTCTTTCTTTCTTTCTTTCTTTCTTTCTTCTTCCTTCCTTCCTTCTTCCTTTCTCTATCTCTATCTCTATCCCTATCTCTATCTCTATCTCTATCATCTCTATCTCTCTCATTCACCCCCTCCAAGCAAGTATAGTGGGCAGAAATGATGAACAGGTAATGAGAGTTGTGGTTTTGGGCTCCAAGCCTTTCAAGTTTTGTAACTTCTAGGAGCTAAGGCATTATGTCCCATGGGAACTGGAGGGAAGTTGGAAGCAGAGAGAGGTTTAGCAGAGCCCTGAAGAAGCGAAGGGCCGAGTTAAGGAAAAGGTCCTTTGGATCTGGCTTGGTGCTGTGTTCTCCCGCTCTTGGCAGCATGGACCACACCCTAGCAAACCCTTCAGTTTATTGAGCTTCTGTTGCTTCCTCTCACTGACTTCTGACACTGACCCATGAAGCAGACTTTTAGACCCCGGAGATACCAATCCAAGAGCACACTCAGGCTCTTTATTATACAGATAGAGAAACTGAGACCTGGACGTTTAGTAACCTTCTCAGGATCCCATAGCTACTGTTTTTGAGATTTTATTTATTTTTATGTGTATGAGTGTTTGCCTAAATGTCTATCAGTGCACTTCAGCGCCTTCAGGGGCCAGAAAATATCAAAAGATTTCTTGAGACTGGAGTTGCAGATGTTTGTCAACTACCATGTGGGTGCTGGGAATCAAACCCAGGTCCTCTGGAAGAGCAGCCAGTGCTCTTAACCACTGAGCCAGTGTTCCTGCCCTGCGTTATGTACTTCCTGATTTGGCTGGTACTCAAATTCAAATGTTCTGACTCTGCTGGTTAGTTTTCGTCAGCTTGACACAAACTGGATTTATTTGGGAAGAGGGACTCTCAATTGAAGAATTGCCTCCATCAGACTGACCTGTAGGCAAGCTTGGGGGGCCTTGTTTGATTGATAATTGATGCATGAGGGTCCCGCCCACTGTGGTCAGTTCCACCCCTGGACAGGTGGTCCTGGGTTCTGTAAGAAAACAAGCTGAGCAAGCATGGGAAGGAAGCCTGTCAGCAGCATTCCTCAGTGTCTCTGCTTCAGTTCCTGCCTCCAGGTTCTGCCCTGCTTCAGTTCCTGCCTCGGTTTCCCTCGAGAATTAACTGAACCTGTTAAGACAAACTCTCTCCTCCCCAAGTTGCTTTTGGTCACGGTGTCTACCACAGCAATCTAGAATTGACTCCACAGCCAGTGTTTCTTCTAGCACTACATTCCATTGCCACTACTGATTTACGGGCAAGGAAGTTGGATTCTGAGGACACATAGGTAGTAATGGCTAGATCCTTGAGGTCAGAGGGCAGGAGAAGGATTGCTAGGATCCAGGACTGAAAATGAAAAAGCACTTCCCTGGTCTCTGTGAACAAGTAGGATCCTATCTAGGGTTTGAAGTTCAGGTCAGAGGGTATCTATCCTGGGAAACCCTGAAGGGCTCAGTTTCAAAATATACATTTCATCATTCTTGTTATTTAGTTTACATTTGGGGTACGCACATGCCACACGGTCTGGGTGGAAATCAGAGAACAACCTGTAGAAAGGAATCATTTCCTCCTTCCCTCATGTAGAGCCCAAGAACCTGACTCAGGTCTTCAGGCTTGGCAGCAAGTACCTTCACCCACTGTCCCGTCTTGCCAGACCTCATCATCATTCTTTTTGGCATCCACAGAATGCATGTGGGTCTTTATTTTAGCAACAGCAGAGCACAGACTATTAGAGATAGAAGATCCCTGTGAGAACATCAATTCCCTATGCATTTACTGAGTTTATACTAGTGGATAAGACCTTCCCTACTCTCAGAACCCACACAGGGTAGTAGGGGAACTTGCCAGTGCTCGGAAATCCTGTGATAGGTATACAAGAGGTCAGCATCATTTTTTAGATGAAAATCAAAAGTTCAGTGAGATGACCGCCTTGCATTAATTTTAGCCTTGGTCCCTGATACAAAGTCCTTTTACAACTCAAAAATGTTGACAGGTGTGACTGCTAATTCCCATTAAGATGCAGGCACCAAATGTTGCCTGATGCAGGTGAACTGAACAGAATGTCACAGGCTTCCTTTCACTGTTACCAAAGCCTCTGGCTTGTCTTAGATGGTCAGTAAATGCATGCAGAACGAACCAATCGAGCACCTATATCAGGGATTTGCCTCCACTCCCACCTGTACTTCTCATTTAGACAGGAAATGGGGCTGCGCCTTGTTATTTCTGTACCTCCAATGTTAAACAGCAATGCTTAGCACCTGGTAGCAAAAATATAAATCCACAAAGAAATGAATGAGGGAAGGGAAGATAGTATAATGCCTCGGCTAAGTAGCATCCCCAAACCCTAACCCCTTTACTGAGACTCTTCTGCTTGGCCTCTGTGACATGCAGGTTGCTGGTCCGTCCCTTTTTTGTTGTTGTTTGCTTTTTGTTGTTTTTGTTTTTTGTTTGTTTGTTTGTTTTTGGAGACAAGGTTTCTCTGTGTAGCCTTGGCGGTCCTGGAACTCACTCTGTCGACCAGTCTGGCCTCGAACTCAGACTCACAGAGATCCCTGTCTCCCAAGTGCTAGGACTAATGGTACCACCACCCAGCCGGTCCTTCCCTTCTCTCTCCCCTGTGCTGGCTCTGTGTCCTATACTGGCCCCTTATCCTCCCCAGTCCCTCACTTTCCAGTTACAGATGGAAATTTCCAGCTGTCTGCTGCACATCTCCACTGAGTCTGAACCCTTCCGACAGGTACATGGTTATTGACTACTCATCATCATCTGTTTCTTTTGTGGCTTCGTCATCAAAGAAGTCCTCATGAGCACCCACACATGTCTGGGCACAATGCAGGGATTCTAGAGATGTGTGTTGAATAAACCATCACCCGTTTGTACTCCCAGTACTTCACAGGGACAAATTTAGCCTCAGACCTACCAGCCCATTTCCTCTCCACTCCTTTGCCTCCAAATTGACATCAGCATCACTCACAGCATTCTGAGGAGGCTCTCTGAGGAATTCACATGATTTACCACCTGCTGTCTCCTTTCTATGACTCACCCAGCTCCCCTTCAAGACAGGAAGACGCAGGGAGAAGAGTGGGGTAGAAGGGGGGCCAGGAGGAAAAAGTCAAACCTAGAACAAGATTATACTTAATATCTCCTGAGGTCATAGCAAGCACAAGGAAATGAAGAAAGTCAGGTCTGGTGCTGGGAAATTACAGGTGATAAAAATAGCACTCTCTGTCAAACGGATGTTCTCAGAAAAGAAATGGTTAATTAATAAAGAGATAGTGAGTGTTCAATAAGTAATCAGATCAGTGCAATTTGAAATAAAGGGTTTTGATTGTTTCAGTCCACTGAATTCACTAAACTAAAAAAAGATACTATTAGCTGCCCACAAAGGTAAAGTAAAATAGGGATTTCATCACTGAGTAAGGGAGGGAAATGTAGCAAAGGTTTGGCATGCAGCGGTGATCACTGCAACATGATTCACAACAGCTCCGAGTTGGAAAGTAGTTAAAATGACAGAGTACGGGCAACACTACGCTTTGGGGGCCAAAGGTTGGGCTTCCTTCTTTGACTAGTTCAGAGTGCTGGACATGAGAAGCAAATACTACTGAGTGATGAATTAATGAATGACTATGGTACATCCTTCCCATAAAGCAAAACGAAATCATTAAATGAATATTCATTAAGACTTTCTATTAATATTAGCTATGCTCATGTCACAATATCAGATAAAAGAAAAGGTGAGGTATAAAATTGAATACATAGTATGACCTCAACTATGTTAAAAATTCAGAGGAAGGACACAGAAAAGAAGTCAATGGAGATACTAATAATAGGCCAATGGGATGGTTCAGCAGGAAAGGGAGCTTGCCACCAAGTCCAACAACCTGCGTTCAAGCCCAGGGGCCACATGGAGGGAGAGAATCCACTTCATCAGGTTGTCTTCTGGCCTCTTCCAGTGTGCCATGGCTTGTGCCTCTTCCACAGAGAATAAACAAAAATGCAATCAAGTATTAGTAATGTTTTCTTTAAGGTTGGCCATAATTTAAAAATATTTTGTATGTATGTAATATGTGTATGTGTGTGTGTATGTATGTGTGTGTGTGTGTGTGAGTGCCTACATGTGAGTGCGCACGTGCATACATCTGTGTGTGTAATTGAGGAATAGGTGTACCACAGCATGTGTGTGATGGTCAGAATGGATGTTAATCCTTAGCTTCCACCTTGTTTGATAAAGGGTCTCTTTGTTGTTTTTTCTTTGCATACTCCAGTTAGCTGGCCCTTGAGTTTCCAAGGATTCTCTTGTCTCAATCTCCCATCTCCCAGTAATAGCACTGGGGTTATAAACACCCAGACGACATGTCTGGCTTAGAACATGGGTTCTAAGGGTTTGAATTTGAGTCTTCATTTGCATGACAAGTGCATCTACCCACTGAGTCATCTCTCTAGCCTGCAAAATATTTTTAATGAGTGTATGTTACTTTTATAAATAAGAAAAAATCCCTAGCAAGCCCTGGCAGTTGCTACTGTTATTAGTAGACATCCAGAGAGAAGGAACTTGGAGAAAAACATGGTTAATATGCCTCAATTAACCATGAGCTACTAAGTGTTATAGCTAGATGGTGGGTATATACACTATCCATCTATCCATCTTATTATTATGGTCATGTACTATTTATTCTCCCTACTTGAGTGTATGTTTGAATTTTTCCACAATAAACAGCTAAAAAAGAAACACCACAAAAGTAGGTAGGCTTGAAACATCTGGGGAGAGCACAGACAGTTCCATTTTGGGAGGGGTATAAAACAGTTTCATGGATTTTCAAAAGCCCATTTTTCCACGTTTAAGCGTCTCCGAAACTGG
This sequence comes from Peromyscus eremicus, assembly GCF_949786415.1. NCBI lineage: Eukaryota > Metazoa > Chordata > Mammalia > Rodentia > Cricetidae > Peromyscus > Peromyscus eremicus. The sequence continues at coordinate 123,403,322 of NC_081417.1, read as the reverse complement.
GGTGCATCTTACAGTTGCTAGCATCTTATGTTCTCTGAAGCATATGACGTAAAGGTGGGGAGGAAGTAGCGAGTGATGCTGCAGCTAGAGTTCTGAGGCCAAGGCACATGGACACTGCCCTGAAAAGAACAGGACAGTGATGCCCGACGTGGGGCTGTCACCCAGAGCACATTCGGTGACTGTGTGGTAGCTAACAAGGTGCGGTTGGAGTGCCGTTGCTTAGATCAAGGATCAGGGGACATGGACTTGTGGGGGAAGCGTTTGGACCCCACCCCACCCCCCACCCCCAGTCATCCCAGTCCTCTTCTGCCTCAGGCTGTTCTTACTCCCATTTTCCTGAAAGCAATGATCATCTCCCCAGAACCTACACCAATGCCATGACAGACACCCTCTGCTGTGCTATTCCAAAGCCAAACCCGCAGCTTGAGGTCTGGCCCAGGAACCCTACAGAACTCGTTTCCATATGGAGACGCGAGGAGTTGTGTATACACAGCAGATGAGGGATTCAAACAAGCTCCCGGGACCTCTGGGACTTAACTAGAAAGAGAAGTCAGGCATCCAGGATCTCCAGCCTACCCTGAGCTGTGCTTCCCCTCTGGTGGCATCGCTGGCTTTCTTTGGGGAGTTGGTCAGAGTCGCCATAGCAGACAAATCCCCTGAGGATCATTTGCATACAGGTGCCAGAGAGGTCTAAAAATAGGATCAGCACTCAGCTCCAGGAAGCAAAAGCCTTGAAATGTATTTACAAGGGAAGGGAGACAACCATTTAAGGGAGGGAGGGAGGAGCCTGTCAGAGGCAGCCTGGGAAGAGCTAGGAAACGCAGGTGCAGGCTGGTTCCAGGAGACCCAGTATGATTTAATCCCACTGCTCATCTGCTTGGTACACTTAAGATCAACACCCTCTTCCCTGGACTTTGGATTCTCCATCTCTAAAATAAGGATGTTAGACCGGACGGTAAATGTTAGAGCCGCTTCTGGATCTAAGGAGCTACATGCTATAGGACACCGTGACTATTACAAATTATCAAATACTGATCGCCAACATGGATTGAGGCCATACTATCAGGAACCATGACAAGTGGTTTCCAGGCAGTGTTGCTGCAACAGTCCTCAGAAACAGACTCTGAGTTGAGCAGTAAATCAAAGAGAAAGTTCAAGAGTACTTGCCAGTATTCCAAGCTGAGCGTCAGGGCTCAAGAGTGGTACACTGTCTTCCCAAGGCTAAGCTGCCGCACTCTGGCTTTCTCACTTCAGGCCCCGAGGATCATGCCACCCCTCCCCAGTCTCCTCTTCCTAGTTCTGGTCACCCTCCCTAGGTCCCCAACAGTGTGTTCTTAACTGGCTCTGTTTCCTTTGCCTGGAGCAGCTGTAGTCCCAGGCCTCTCTGCCTGTCACTCAGAATTCAGCTCACACACCTCCTCCTCGACGATTCCATTTCTCTCCAATACCAGTGGGCAGACGTAATAACGGGGTGCAGCTAGTTAAAACGGTGTATCGGGCACTCTTCCCGAACCCATCACTTCCTGAGAGGGGTTCCTTTTTCACACTCGTACAGATGACTGAGGTTAAATGCCTTGCCTAAGATCACACAGCAGTAGAGACCCTAACCAGGGGGTCTGACCTCACACACAGCCCTCCTAACAGCCTACTCCTCTCCTGTCTTCTCAATGAATTGTCACAGTGTTTGTCCCCTTCACTAGACTGTAAACTCTACTCTTGTTTTGGTTAGTTAGTTGGTTGTGAATGAAAGAACACCTTCCTGGGAGGTCATTTGAAACAGCATACCTGGGGGGCAAATGGGGCAGGAATCAAGACCGAACTGAACAGACAAGTCCATAACTCTGTATCCTAAACCTCTTTGGGAACAAGGTCACAATTTTTTTTTAAATCTTTTTTTTAGCCCTATGCACCTAGGTACCCACTTCTGTTTTCATATCAGGTATGGAATCACCTCTGCCAAGAAGCTTTTTTTTTTGGACATGGTCTTTCTTTGTAGCCATGACTGTCCAGGAACTCACTTTGTAGATCAAATGTCAGGATTAAAGGTATGTGCCACCACCCCCAACCCAAGAACTATCTTAAAATTATCCTTACTCTTATCTTTTAATTTTGGTATTCCCTCTCTGCAGCACTTACTAGTCCCTTAATTGTGTGTGCGTGGGGAGTGGGGTAGGGGGTGAATGTAAACACTATAGGACTACATCAGTCTTCCTCTACCACTCTCCACCTCTTACCTTGAGACAGGATCTTTCACTGAACTTAGAGCTCAGTGATTTGGCTAGACTTGCTGGCCAATGGGTCTCCAGGATCCACCTGACGGCACCCTCCCTCATACTGGGGTTACAGTGCATGCCCAGGCTTTCACATGGGGATCTGGGCTTGGTCCTCATGCTTGCACAGTAGCTCACACACTGGGCCCCTCCCTATTTACCCCTCCAGCCCCTCCCTACTTACCACGTAAACACCGTAAACACCGTAAGCTCTTAACGGGGAAGGGCACCGCAGAGGGGCAGCAGAAACGCTAGGGATCTGAGGACCGAGTGCACTTGAGTTCAGACTCCAGCTCTGCCACTTCCTAGCATGTGACCTTGGACCCGTAATTTGGCTTTCTGAGAACCAGAATTAACTGAAAAATAGTGCGATCAATAATGATCTTTTCTGGGCACTGCTAGGAGGGTAAAATGAGTGTTGTGACACTGCTTTGGCAGCTGGAGAGCTCTGTACACACGTGAGTCATGTTCATTCAGCTTACAGTTTGCCCTCAATCTGCTGCTCTTTCCTGAGGAGCCAGTCAGCCTCGGATTCCTCAGGAGTGGGAGGGGCAGGGAAGTGTGCAGAAGGAGGAGCCGGAGGAGAGCGCCTGGCTAGAAACGGCAGAACAAACTTCCACCAAAAGGAAATTCAAAGGCTAATTATGACTCTGCTGGTGGTAAATTTCCAGGCCAGGCTTTGGGCTTAATCACTTGACGCAGCAACACACTGGTGAGGGAGAGCTCTGTCCAATGAGGACATCTCTCTCTTCTTACAAAGCGACACCTCACGGTGGCCTGAGCAGAGCAAATCCTCAGAGTCACCGCAGGCTTTCTCTCTTCACTTGTTCGTCTCCCTTTCCTTCCTTATCCCTTCCCTCCCACAGCTAGAAAAAGAAACTGGAAAGTTTAGCTTGGAACCCTATTAGAAACTGTCAGCCTTGGGACTGGGAAGATGGCTCCATGGTTAAGAGCACTGGCTGCTCTTCCAGAGATGATCCGGGTTCCTGGCATCCACATGACAGCTTACAACCATCTGTAACTCCAGTTTCAGAGGATCTGATGCCCTCTTCTGGCCTCTGTGGGCACCAAATATGCACATGGTATATGGACATACACGAAGGCAAAAACACCTGTACACATAAAATACTAATAATAAATTGTCAGCATTGCCCAGCACAGTAGCATGGCCCTAGATACTTCGGCGGTTAAGGTGAGAAGATTATTTGAACCCAGAAACTCAAGGCCAACTTGGACAAATATCAAGACTTCATCTTAAAAATAAATTAAAAACAAAAAAGAAACCAGTTTCTGCAGAGGAGGCTGGAACGAAGGCGGTAGAAGGCAGAAGCTGATGCCTAGTGTCCTCTTCAATTGCTCTCCACCTAATTTTTTTGAGATCTCTCTCTGGGGTCTCTCTTTGGGGGTTCTCATTGATCAGCCAGACTGGCTGCTAGTGAGCTCCAGGGATTTGCCCGGCTCTGAATCCTCAGCACCGGATTACAGGTGTATGCTGCTGCACTTGGCTTTTTGCAGGATGTCGGGGATCTGAACTTAGGTTCTGAAGCTTGCACAGAGATCCTTTATCCACTGAGCCATCTTGCCAGGCCCTAGAATCCTTATTCTTGACAAGGTCCAGTGCTTGGTGCTGGAGATACAGGCGTGAGTCGGGCCCGCCCACTGCCCTGGGGAATTTCAGTCTAGGGAGAAGACCTTGTGTTCCAGACATTTGCGGAGCAGCTGGCAGGTGTGAAAATTAAGAGGGCTTTAACTCGGGCTGGAGGCCCAGAAGAGATGATGCCTGGACTGAATCTTTAGCATCAAATGAGGGTTTTCTGATAGAGGATGAGAAAAGAGGACTGAGAGGATGACGAGGGGGGAGGGGACAGCCTGGGCAGAACATAAAGGAAAAAAGTCACAGTCAAGACAAGCCAAAGGAGAAGGGGCAATTAAGTATAAGTGGTATTCTGGATGAGGTCCTGGGAGAGAAAAAGGACACTGGGTAAAAATGTAAAGAAAATTATATAGCGTCAGGGAGATGACTCAGTGGGAAAAGGGGTTAGCTGCACAACCCAGGTGACCCGAGTCTGATTCCCAGAGCTCACAAGGAGAAAACAAAAAGCAGGTTCCATGCCTGGAGTCTGGAGTCCTAAGACTCCTGCGGTGAAACTGGAGGCAGAGGAGGAGATTCACACAGTAACCTGCCCAGGGCCAGAAATAACCAGAGTCAGACTCATTGTCTCAACACAATGGGAGGAGAGAACTGACTCCGGAAAATTATCTTCTGGTCATGTATACACCCACACACAGAGTCACAGAGGAGAGGGAGGGGACAGAAAAAAACTGATATGAATTATGAACTTAGTCAAAATGTATTGCTATAACAACATGCCATGCTAATGTAAACTGGGACTAAGAGGGTAAAGTGAATGAGGAGCAATGGGAAGTCTGTATTATTTTTGACATTTTTATGTAACTCCAAGAATGTGTTTTGTTTTTGAAGACAAGTTCTTTTTTTTTTTTTTTTTTTTTTTTTTTCCAGAGCTGAGGACCGAACCCAGGGCCCTGTGCTTGCTAGGCAAGCGTTCTACCACTGAGCTAAATCCCCAACCCCAAAGACAGGGTCTCATATAGCCCAGGGTGGCCTCTTTGTGTAGCTCTGGATGATCTTGAACTCCTGATCCTTTCTCCTCCCAAGTGCTGGGATTACAGGTGTGTACCATCATGCCCAGTTTAAGACTGTTCTATTTATTTATTTTTAAGTACCTTGTGGGCTGGGACTGGAGGTGTAGCTGGTGGGCTGCCAGAAGGGTAAGTAAAGACGGCCGGGCAGAAGAATTTTCTGTGTATTGATGGGCAACCATGCCTTTCAGACCCAGACACACACACACACACACACACACACACACACACACACACACACACCACTGGCACGAGAGTGATCAGAGAGCATTTGGAAAGAACAAGACTCAGAGCAGGAAGCTCTGTTTGGGTTACTGCTGCAGTCTAAGGGTGAAGTACTAGGAATCTGACAGGAAAGGGAAAGGAGACAGCCAGGCCTTGGCCCTCAGAAGAGGGCTATGGATGGAAGTGGAGGAGCACACACTGGTTAATTCCCAACACTTGGGAGGCTGAGGCAGGAGGGTCAGAAATCAGACCAGCTATAGAGAGAGTTCAAGGCCTGCCTGGGGAACATAAGACCCTAGATCAAAGGGGGGGGGGGGAGGATTCTGGAACAAAATTGAAGAAGGCTGAAATATGAATGTAAAATTAACAATTGGATGAGTAGAATGCATGCCTTAGTTCTGAGCTGGAGAAAAACTGTTGCTCAAGGGGGAAAGGAGAGAAATCCCCTTGGACTTGACCTCCTACCCACCTGGGCCTGAGCTCAGAGCCTCTGCATCATTCACAGAGTCTGCAGACTTCACAGAGGAAGGTGAGAAGCACGGGGGGGGGGGGGGGGGGGGGGTACAGAGGAGCTTTTCCAGCAGCTTCCGGCGGTCACCTGGCAACCCAGGTGTGGGGCAGTGGTGTAGGGAAGGAGGCGGCTGCAGAAGGAAGGCATTTCAACTCCTCAGCTGAGTGGCCTCCAATGTTCCCACCCCTTCCCTTAGCAACACAGCAGGCAGGATCCAGGAAAGCCTGAGAACCCGGCCTCCACAGCAGCTGGACAGAACACTGCTGCTGTCTCGATCGTCCACTGGCACAGGGGAAAAGCAGTCAGACCACCTTCTAACTTCTCATGTCTCTGCTGATGACTCTACCTTATCCAACCCGAGGCTTGTGATCCTAAAAGTGACAGTGGCCACTTAAGACCCAGTCACACAACACAACATAGTAGGACAGTCAACGCTAATTCTGGTCCTTCCCTTGCTGTGTAAGTTCATGCTTGAGTGCTGAGCACCTGTAACAGACACGAAGCCAATGCCTTTCCTTGTAGGGTCTCATTTGGCCTTTACTGAATACCAAGAAGCTGCCATTAGTATTTGTGTCCTGCTTTATGGCCAAAGTAGCTGAAATTCAGACACTGCTGGTGCCAGGTATCCGTTCTGCTTAGGCCACAGCTGAACTGACTGAGCCCCATCTCATCTTGTGTCAATCATTCAGCAACTCCTTAGAGCAGTAGTTCTCAACAAGGGGGTTGTGACCCCTTTGGGGGTCAAGGGTCCTTTCACGGGGGTCATATATCAGATACCCTGCATATCAGATATTTACATTATAATTCATAACAATAGCAAAATTATAGTTATGAAGTAGCAATGAAATGATTTTACGGCTGGGGTCACCACAGCATGAGGAACTGTATTAAAAGGTCACAGTTTTAGGACGTTGCCTTTGAGGTCCCTGCATCAAGCGCTAACTTGGTTAATTCACACCTACACACCAGGGTTGCTCACTGTGGTACTGACTAGAATCATCTCTAAAGTTGTAGGAGAACAGGGAGGCTGATAGACAGGGGGCCTAAAGAGCTAACAGACGATAAGATGGAGTGGGTAATGTGTCCTTTCCAGGGAGTATTTTCTTGGAGGTTCCAAACTTTAGCCCTGGCTGTGTGTCTCTCAACCTCCTGTGAGGTGCCCAGGGTATCACTGAGCAGTGAAGGGAGCTGGGTGTGAAAAGAGCACAGACTGGGGCGGTGGTGGCGCATGCCTTTAATCCCAGCACTCGGGAGGCAGAGCCAGGCGGATTTCTGTGAGTTCAAGGCCAGCCTGGTCTACAGAGCGAGATCCAAGACAGGCACCAAAACTACACAGAGAAACCCTGTCTCGAAAAACCAAAAAAAAAAAAAAAAAAAAAAAAAAAGAAAGAAAGAAAGAAAAGAAAAGAGCACGAACTTTGGTGGTAGACAGCTCTAACTTTGAATCCCAGCTGTGTCATTTATTAATTTCTGTAAGAGTTGGTGAAAGCCCTTCTCTGTTTCCCTATCTGTCATGTGTATCATTCGTGTGACGATCACACAGAGGATAAAGGGCCAGAAAAGCACCCACATATATACTGGCTGCACAGTAAGTAGAAGCCTCCTTAAATTGTTTTTTTAAATTTTTAACTATGTGCGTATGTGAGTGCAGGTGTCCACAGAGTCCAGGGATCCCCTAAGAGCTAAAAAGTACAGGCTAGTGTGAGCTGCTTGATGTGGGCACTGGGAACCAAACTCAGGTCCTCTGCAAGAGCAGTAAAAACTCTTAGACACCGAGCAATCGCTCCACCTCCAATAAATATAATTCTTAATATTTTCACAATTTACTGAGTGCTTTACTAAAGCCCTTTGTGTGTGTGTGTGTGTGTGTGTGTGTGTGTGTGTGTGTGTGTGTGTCTGTGTCTGTGTCTGTGTGTGTGTGTGTGTGTGTGTGTGTGTGTCTGTGTCTGTGTGTGTGTGTGCTGCATTCCAGGCATGTGTGTGGAGGTCAGAGGACAGCTTCTGTGGTGATTTGAATAAGAATGGTATCCATAGACTCAGGTGCTTGTCTGAATGCTTGCTTACCAGTTGGTAGAACTGTCTGGGAAGGATTGGGAAGTGTGTCACTGGGAGTGGGCTCTGAGGTTTCAAAAACCCAAGCCAGGCTCAGTCTGTCTGTCCATTTGTCTCTGTCTCTTTGTCTCTCTCTGTCTCTGTCGCTCCCTCTCGCGCTCTGCCTGCCTGCAACTTGTAGATCAGATGTGAGCTCTCAGCTACTGCTCCAGCGCCAGGCTGTCTGCTCTCCGCTGTGATGATAATGAACTAACCTATAAGTAAAAACTATAAGTAAGCCCCAGTGCTTTCTTTTATAAATGCTGCCTTGGTCATGGTGTCTCTTTACAGCAATAGAACAGGGACAAAGACTGCTTCGATGCTGGCTTGCTTTTCTCTTGATTTTTGCTTCTCATTCCAGCCAGCTGGCCATGAGCATCAAAGCTCACACCTCCACCTGCCTCCCCGCCTCCACCTCCCCCCTCCCCACAGGAATGCTGGGGTTACAGGCACACACTACTGCAGCTGGCTTTTTGAGAGTCCCGGGATCCAATTGCAGGTCCCCACGCTTGTACATCAGGCACTTCACCACCGAACCATCTCCTCAGCTCCCAGAGCCCTTCCCTATAATACGTAAAGCTATAAACAACAAGACAGAGAATGTAACACGGCGTATGATAATTTTGAATCAGACAGACATTGGTTCAAAGCTGGACTCTGAAACTTACCATTACTTTGGTGAACTCGAGTTAGCAACCAAACTCCTGTACACCTCCAGTACTCAAGCAATTACAGCACCTGCCTCCAGAGACCGGGGATGAAGTGAGGTGACGGAATCACTGAGCACAGTGCTGGCATGGAGCCACTAGTCAGCTCCCATCAGCCTGGTGGGAGGCTTTATTAAGCCATCTTCAGGTCAGGGCATTTTACATAAACAGCATCCGCTATGCATCGCCACAGTGATTACGGATGTGTTACATGGAGAGGGACAGCATGTGTCTAGAAGAGTACTTCTACTGTCTCCAGGGCTCAGGGCACAGGTCTAGAGAGAACAAACCCTCCGCCACTCACACACAACCCCTGTCAGTCCCGGGGCATCTGTCTGCATTATAATTGGTTTTGTTTGGCCCCTTATCTGTCTGTCCACGTCAGTCCTGGCAAGAAGCCCAAGCGTCCCAGGCCACCTCTTATCACCGGGCTCTGCCACACAGCTCATAATATTCTCTTAAAATCCTCCGTTCTAGCCTTATCTCCTCCCCTCTCTTTTTGTCAACAGCCTCATCTGAATGTTTCTTTCCCCTCCTTGCCGCAACTGAAACCCAGCTCTCTCTAAGGACACACCTTCCTCCAAAGACTCCATATTGCTGGTTGCTTCCTTCCTCATCATCCTTGCATGGCTAAGTCGGAACGTGGCCTAGATGTTGCTTCTCGCTCCTGCTTGCAGCTTCTCGCTCCTGCCCAGCTTCTCACTCCTGCTTGCAGCTTCTCACTCATGCCCAGCTTCTCACTCCTGCTTGCAGCTTCTCACTCATGCCCAGCTTCTCACTCATGCCCAGTTTCTCACTCCTGCTTGCAGCTTCTCGTTCCTGCTTGCAGCTTCTCACTCGTGTTTGCAGCTTCTCGTTCCTGCCCAGCTTCTTGCTCCTGCCCAGCTTCTCACTCCTGCCCAGCTTCTCACTCCTGCTTGCAGCTTCTTGCTCCTGCCCAGCTTCTTGCTCACGCTTGCAGCTTCTCACTCCTGCCCAGCTTCTCACTCCTGCCCAGCTTCTCACTCCTGCCCAGCTTCTCACTCCTGCTTGCAGCTTCTCACTCCTGCCCAGCTTCCCACTCCTGCTTGCAGATCATTCTGCTTCTCTCCTTCACAAAGCAAAACACACCCCCAGCTTATATCAGGAGGCTATGCCACCCATGGATCCCTCCACTGGCCAGTGAACAGTGGCGGGTTCCACCTGGCTACCTCCATAATTCTCGGTGGTTGGAATCCACCAAGAGGAGCTTTCCAACACCTTGGACTCTCATTTTCTGGGACTCCTTCAATGATGCTGCTCTCTAACCCCACCTCAGCCACTCTAGGTCACACCTGCACCTCATCAATAAGAGCAGGAATTTCAAGCCTCCCATCCTAAAACCACTAGGACCTTTGCTGCCCACTCATCAGTTCTATTTCAACCATCTTTATGCCCTACCACCTCTTCACTGTCCCTCACCCCTGTGTCCCTCCTCCCTCTCTGTCTGTCTGGAATCCTGTGGTCAGTTATAACAATGACTTCTCTGCCCACATCCCTGCCCCTGGCTCTGCGGACCCTTTGCTGGCTTACCATACTCAACACTTTTCTCAACACCAACTCTTTGTCTATTCTGTGCCTATATCCACAGAACAAGGACACGTCTGGGGGAAAGCACAAGTGTGCTTCAGATTCGTGAATACATGAATGCCAATGTATTATCATTAATTTCAAGTGAAGTCGTAATGCTAAATGGCAATCAAATTACACTTCCCTAGTCTGTTCACCCCCCCCTCGATGGTGTCCTCTCTCTTCAAATCTCTAATCTCTCTCTCCTACCCTGAATCTTAGATCCGATGCCCTTGTTTCCTCCTTATTCAAAATAACCTCTACCAGCACGTGCAACCCTGGACTGCACCTGTGTCCAAGCCTTCTGCTTTCTCCCTGCTTGCTGGAGACACAGTGTGTGCCCCCAGCAAGAATTCGCCCTCTCTTCCTGAACTCATCCCCTCTCAGCAGCTCAAGGATACTGTTCCAGGCATTCTCTTTCTATCCTAGGTTTCTGCTTCTTTTCTTTCCACGTGTTATCTCCCAGTCTTACCAGGTTTTCATCCCAACTATGAAAACTGCTGTATCGAGGTTACTAACATCCTCCATGTTGCTAAGCCCCATGGTTAGACCTCTACTTTCATATCTATAACCTTTTAATTCCACACAGTTGGAAGTTCCTTCCCCTTTAAAACTATCCTTTCTTGGCTGCCAAGATACTACATTTTCTCTTTCTTTAATCTCTCTTGCCAATTCTTCATCTTCCCAGCATTATTTCTCATTATGTTATGTTTTTTTGTTTTTGTTTTTGTTTTTGAGCAAATCTTATGGAGCTCAGGCTGACATCAAGCATACCATGTAGCTGAGGATGACCTTGAACTGACCTTCCTGCCCTCATCAGAGTGCTAGGATTATAGGTGAGCACCACAATGTCCAACTCCCTTGTTGATTTTCATCTGTCTCATAGTTTTAAACATTTACTCGGGGTGCTGGGGACTGGATCCAGTCTTATAGTTTCAAGTACTGTCTACGTGGGAATCTGTATCTGCAGCCAGTCTACATGGGAATGACTTGTTCATCTGTATTTGCAGCCAGGACTTCTGTCCTAAGCTACTGATGCACTAATTCGGCTGCTTATTCCATATAGCTACTTGGTTATCCACAGTTGAATCCAATTTAATATAACCAGATGGAGCCCCGTCTTGTCTCTCCAAACCCTGATCTTCCTATAGCCTTCCCAGCTCACTCAGAGGCTTCTCCAACATCCCAGCTCAAGCCACCATTATCCTGGCTTCCATTACTAAAAATCCTACTCAGCTCTCCCTGCTTTTGTCCATAGCTCATCCTAATTCATTCTTTTTTGTTGTTATTTTGTTTTGTTTTTTCAAGACAGGGTTTCTCTGTGTAGCCCTTGGCTATCCTGGAACTCACTCTGTAGACCAGGCTGGCCTCGAACTCAGAGATCCGCCTGCCTCTGCCTCCCAAGTGCTGGAATTAAAGGCGTGTGCCACCCCCACCCAGCCTAATTCACTCTTAAAACAGACATAATACTGTCTCAGAGGGATCCTGTTAAATATGAAGATGTAAGTAGGTAAAGTGTGCTAGAATTAGTAGTGATAATTACACAGTTTTATGACTATGCCAAAATCACTGAATGGGTCCTCAAATGCTTTTTCAGGGCTGGAAAAATGGATCAGTGGTTAAGAGCACTTGTTCTTACAGACAACCTGGGTTCATTTCCCAGCACCCACATGACAGTTCACAACCACCGGATGTAGTAGCACACATCCTGAATCCCACTATGTGGGAGGCAGAAGCAGGCAGAACTCTGAGTCTGAGAACAGCCTCATCTATGTAGTAAGTTCAAGACCAGCGAGAGCTATATACTGAGACCCTACATCAAAATTTTTTTTTAAATCACTGCACTATATACTTGAAAACATCATAGTTTTATGGCATATGAATTATGCCATTTAAAATGTTATTTGATACATCATAGTAGGATCTTGGAACAGTAAAAGGACATTAGTGTGGAAGACTACCGAAATCTAAATGAAGCCTATAAATTTGTTAATTATATTGTAGCAATGTCAGTCTCATAGTTTTGACAAATGTCCCATGGTTCTACGATATGTTAACATTAGAGAAAATATGTGAAGGATCATGGGAATTCTCTGTTCTATCTTTGAACTTTTCTAAAACCTAAAAGTATCCAGATTAAAATTTTATTTAACATAGATGTCAGACCATGTCATTCCACTGCCCAGAGTCTACAGGACATCATCAATATTTGTGTGTCTACTGTTATCCCATGGATTTATAGGTAGGGACATTATGGCACAGTCCCTGCCGAACCTAGAACAGCTAGGTACATAAGAGGTCCTCAGAAGCTTTTGCAGAGCTGGAGAGACGGCTCAGTGGTTAAAAGCACTTGTTGCTCTTGCAGAAGATCTGAGTTCAGTTCCCAGCACCCGCATACTGGATCACAACCACCCTAACTGCAGTTCTAGAGGTTCTGATTCCCTCTTCTGACCTCCATGGGCACCAGGCATGTACATGGTACACATATATATATGAAGCCAAAACACTCATACACAGAAAATAAAATAAATAAATCTTTTTTAAAAAGCATTTTAAAAAAAGCTCTTGCAAATGTCCTTTCTTCTCCCTGTAAATCCTCTCCCTGACACAATCCTGAGATCCCTGTATTCATTTGTCAAGATATGGTACTTCAACTGTGAAGCCTTCAGTGACTTTTCCAGGAAGAAATAGTTCTTCATGTGTGGGTGTACTTGTTCATGTGTGTGTGCACATGTAGACTTGTGTGTGGAAGCCAGATGTCAATGCTGTGTGACTTCTTATTCTTTAAGATAGAATCCCTCACTGAACCTCAAGCTCATCAGTTTGGCTAGGCTGACTGGTAAGCTAGCTACAGACATCTCCTTTTCTCTGGGGAGTTCCAGGGAGACATCTTACCACGCCCAGCTTTTACATGGGTATATAAACTCTGATTCTCATGTGTGCACAGCAGTCACATCACCCATGGGGCCATCTCCCTAGTCCCAGCCTTCATCTATTTCTTCATCTCTTTATTTGATAAAATATATTATATTTATATTTATATTGCTTGTTTGTCCTCTGTGCTTAGCACATAGAAATGCATATAGCACATATTTATTGAATGGATAAATGTTCAAAGGAAGCTGAGCTGATTTTTCTTCCCACACTAGTCAGGATGGATGAAAGAGGATCAAAGCCCCCTCCCCACTCCTGAATCTGTCTTGGGGACTATCTCCAATAGTCAAGTGGATTTGCTGGTTCATTTGTTTACAAATTCCAAAGGTAAACTATGCCTGCAATTCTGACCTGACTTCCCACAGCCTTTGCTGTGATGGTAAAGTCAGATTGAACCTCCTCTAGCAGCTGGCTCCCACTGGCTTTGGGGGGATGAAAGTGTCAGCATGTCCCTGGAGACACACTGAGGAACTTGCTGCCTAGAAAAATCGATTTTGATTATCATGAGAGCTGAGTACAGGGTGGTACACTCGGCAGCTGCCTCGCATTCCTAGAGCCGTAGGGTAGGAGCTTGTCAGAGCCCCAGTCTCTGCTCAGCCTCCGACTCTCCCGTGCTGCCCACTGATCTCCCTATAGGTCTCCAGATTAGGATCAGATGCCTCCTGGAGATGGCAGAGAGAGCCATGTGGTCTTGTGGCTGTGTGTGTGTGTGTGTGTCTGTCTGTCTGTCTCTGTCGTCTGTCTATCTGACTCCACAGTAAGGTTTTAGCAAGCCTGACTGCTAAAGCCTCTAATCACATGCTTCATCTTAGTTTTTATGAGTAATAAGGCTTTCACATTACTCTCCATCCCTCTGACTCCTACATTTATCTCTAAATTGTTTCCAAATTTAGGTGAAGAAGAAAGGAAGGACCATTTATTGATCTCCCTTGGATCTTAATAAGAACTATTTGTGGGCTGGAGAGATGGCTCAGAGGTTAAGAGCACCGACTGCTCTTCCAGAGGTTCTGAGTTCAATTCCCAGCACCCACAGAGTGGCTCACAACCATCTGTAATGAGATCTGGCACCCTCTTCTGTATACATAATAAATAAATTTTAAAAAAAAAGAACTATTTGTTGAGCGTTTACTCTGAGGCCAGCATTATCTCTCAAAACGTCACCAACAGAGCAAAGTAAGAGAAGTTATGGAGGTTCGCACAAGTGTCACGGTCACTGAGCACTCTGAGGAATGGGCTGAAAAGAAAGACAGGAGAGCGGCAGACCTTGGGGCAGGGACAAGTGTCTGTGCATCCTTTAAGCAAGCTGGAGAAGCCAGCCAGTCCTTCCCCGGTTGTGACATGAGTAACCCCAGACGGATGAGACAGTCCCATTTATAAAGTCTTGAAATGAAAGAATGCTTCACTGGTGGGAACAGCAGAGGCGCCATTTGTCTTTCCACAATGGAAGCCACTAGTGCTGCATCCTATGGCGTGGACCAGGCCTGGAAGGATGGGTGTGATGAAGTCCTCAGCCAAGCTAGCTTTTAAAGCTGCGGATATATTAGAGGCTGAATCCCAGCTCCAAGTCAACGGATGAGACTTAAATCACAGCTCGGCATTTCCCAGCTCCGAGCCGCAGGCCTGAGGTTGAAACAGGCCTATTCTTTTCTTCAGGACCCATAGGACAGATGAGAGAGACATCTCCATCCTGGGCTTAGTTTCCATCTCCCCCACTACCGTGACAATTCACATGAGTAGGAAGAACACATCCCCAACCTAGCACAATGTCCTGCATAGAGCCTATTGAATGACTTGAACAAGGAGGGCTGCCACTGAGTTCGGCACAGGGAACCTGACATCTCTGACCTCAACCATCCCTTTTTTCTTTAAAAAATTATTATTATTATTTGTATTAGAGGCAGGCAGGGTGTATTGGGCCACTGAATGCATACGGAAGTCAGAGGACAATTCTGTGAAGTTCGTGTCCACCTTTACATAGGTTCCAGAGATTGACCACGGGTCATCCGAATTCATGGCAAGCACTTTTACCCAGTCAGTCATCTGGCCAGCCTTGGCAGTCCCTTCTTTCAGGATATGACTACGTGGGTCAGCGGGAAGGTGTGAAAGATACAAATAACTCTTTAAAGCAAACACAAGGAGCAGAGAGGTGGCTCTGTAGGTAAAGGCCGTGCAAGCCTGATGCCCGGAGTTCCATCTCTGAAACCCACGGAACGGTGGAAGGAGAGAACCGACTCCATAAAGTTGTCCTCTGACCTACACACACACACACACACACACACACACACACACACACACACACACACTACCATTGTGATTGTTCATATTTGTATCATACAGATACATCCACAAATAATAACACATTTTAAAAACCTTAATTAAGCACATATGAAATGAACTTCCACAGCTGACAATGCCCACAGTTCTTCCATTTCCACGCTTGTTCTTCACAACAACCCATGAAGCAAAGACAGCAAGAATTAGTTCTCCAGATTTGGGCAGACAAGTGCAGGGAGGGGAGAGGGTCACCCACATCACACAGCAAACCGGGCAGAGCTGGGACTAGAACCCAAGATGCTCGAGTCCTAGACTGGCTTTGTCCTTCCCCAGGCCCGTGGATTCTTCCGCTGACCAGCAGGTCAACAGGCCACACACACACACAGGGGGCAGAAGCCCTCCCCGCTTTTTCCTTTTCCCACACAGGTCTCTCGGGGTTGCTTGGCAACCAGAACCAGCAACAAATGGCCTCTCTCCAGTTGGGTCTGTCGCTTTGAAGGTACTCAGTCACATGTGTGTACACTCCCTATGAATGAGGCTTCACCCTTAACCCTACCTCCCCAGGAAGATTTTCTCCTCTGATCCTCATTTACTGGCCTCTCAGGAAACAGAGGAAATACTCAAGGACCTACGCAACAAGAGAACGGAGAGAGCAAGGTGCCCCATGCCATCATCATCCACTGTCCCCAGAGATAACAAAAGCTCCAGTTGTGGGTGGTCCTGCTGAGGGACGCCCCTCCCCTCCCTCTCCCCTCTCCACGTGGAGAACAGTTTCCTGAAATGCCCTAGGAGAGCTGGGCTGGAGAAGCTAAGTAAACATTTCATACCACGCTGGTGAGTCACTAGGTGCTGGTTTAGAACTTCTGCAACTGGATATGACCCAGGAGTCCTTTATATGTGGACCAGGAGCCAGAACCTGAAATAGAACCTAACATGTCTTGTATGTGGCAGGCACTATGTTCTGCTGCTGTTCTAACACTCATCCACAACCCTGCGGAGTGTTACAATAGGAAATATTAGGTATTTGTAGACACAAGGTAACCTACTGGAAGTCACACAGATTTAAAAAAAAAAAATCACAGAATTTTTGTGTAAAAAGTATAGGAGGAGTATGTGTTTTCCTCTCTCTATCTTCATAATACATTGATCATCAAAACTAGTAAATTCCCAAGTCTCTTTCATTTCTAGCCTATTTGTCACTTTGCCACTATCATAAACTGAATGTCTGTGTCCTCCTGAAATGCATATGTTGAAACATAGCTTGAAATGCAGCTGCATTTGGAAACGGGACCTCTAAGATGTTATTAATGTTATCAAGGCATAAGGGCGAGGCCTAGGTTAACAGAATTAGCGTCCTGAGAGACACCAAGAACCTTAATGCTCTGTTTCTCCTGCATGGCCACACAGATGAAAGGGAAGGGGTGTCCTTTGCAGTCCTGCCTGGACCCTGATCTTTGACTTGTCTCTAGAACTATGAGAAAACCATTTCTGCTGCTAAGCCACCTAGTCTGTGGTTCTTATTACTGCAGACCCAGTAAACTGCCACATTTGCTGCCTTAGTGACCTTTTTATTGCTGCGACAAAACACCATGACCATGGCAACTTATTTTTAAAAAGCATTTAATTAGGGGCTCACAGTTGCAGAGAGATAGAGCCCCCACCATCATGGTGGGGGACATGACAGCAGACAGACAGGCATGGTGCTAGAGCAGTGGCGGAAGGCGCTCATCTTCATTCACGAGCACAAGGCAGAGAACGTTAACTAGGAATGTCATGAGCTTTTGAAATCTCAGAGTCCACCCCCATGGACACAGCTCCTTCAACAAGGCCACACCGCCTAGTCCTTCACAAACAGTTCCACCAACTGGGGACCAAGTATTCAAACATACAAGCCTATGGGGGACATTCTCATTCAAACCAGCACACTTGCTTTGAAGCCTTATTATTGTTACTAGTATTAAAACTTTATTGTAAATAACTTGCAAAAAAAAAAAAAATCACACAGTAAGAATATCCAGACCCAAAGTCTATATATCCCAATGATTTTGATACAATCAGAATTCTGAAGTTGTTGCATTTTACACTTTTACTATAACTTATATTTTTATGCACTTATCCAACACACACACACACACACACACACACACACAAAATAAAAACAAAAACAAAACAACAACAACAAAAAAACACCTTGAAAAATCCACAACAGAGTGAACACTAGAAAAACAGTTTTACATCCTTTTTCATGACTTCTATGTCCTTTAGGTTTGGACACTTAAAAAACATCCAAGCCACTGGGTGACTTTAATTGTCCTTCTCTTTTATAGCTTGGTCAATATCCATTTATTTATTTTTAAATGGTTTCACAATGTCAAACTTATACAGAACTTAATGTATACAGTTTTACAGGTTTAGATCAAAACCACAGTTCCTTTATCTCATTTCCATCTATCCTGCATCTGAAGCCAGGAATTTTTCTAAGATGCAGATCTGTCTTTGTCAAAACCCTTCCGTGGTTCTTATCATCAAGGTCTCCAAACATATTCATTTAAGGAAGAAAGGTTCAGGCACAACATATACATAGCTTACCTATGCATACTCTTGGGCACAGACTATGTTGAGATATATGAAAATGAAACAGGAGCTAGAGAGATGACTTAGTCCGTAAAGCATCCCTATGCAAGCCCAAAGGCCTGAGCTCAGATTCCCAGCACTCTGTAAAAGCCAGGTGTGGTTGTACACCCTGTGATCCTAGCTTTGTGAGAGCTGAGACAGGGTCCCTGGTGCTAGCTGGCCAGCTAATCTTGCCAAATTGGTGAGCTCCAGGTTTAATGAGATCCTCTTTCAAAAAATGAGGTGGAGAACAATAGAGGAAGAAGCCCAGGGGTGGCAGTATGGGTCAGTGGGTAAAGGCACTTACCTTCTAATGACAGGAGCCTGATAACCTGAGTTTGATCCCCATATGTAAACAAAGAACTCTGGGGCTGGAGAGAGGCCTCACATACCAACCAAGAGGACTCAAGTTTGATTCCCAGCACCAACCTAGGATGTCTTAAAACTGCCTCTAACTCCAGCTCCAAGGAATCAGACGCCCTCTTTTGGCCTCCCCAGGTCCTGCACTCACATGAACAAACCCACACAGGCACACATAATTAAAAATAGTTTTTGAAAATTGATCTCTGGTCTCTACATGTATGCAAACACACATGTGGGCATGCACTTACCCCATCCACACAAATACAGCAAAAATGAACCAATATTTAAATTTTAATATAAACAGTATAGAAGTTATAATTCTGCTACATAGAAATGCTGTGGGATGTTCTGTATGGCAAATGTGTTGCTGATTAGTCAATAAATAAAACACTGATTGGCCATTGGCTAGGCAGGAAGTGTAGGCGGGACAAGGAGGAGAATAAAGCTGGGAAGTGGAAGGCTGAGAGAGAGACTGCCAGCCGCCACTATGACAAACAGCATGTGAAGATGCCGGTAAGCCACAAGCCATGTGGCAAAATATAGATTTATGGAAATGGATTAATTTAAGCTGTCAGAACAGTTAGCAAGAAGCCTGCCACGGCCATACAGTTTGTAACCAATATAAGTCTCTGTGTTTACTTGGTCGGGTCTGAGTGGCTGTGGGACTGGCAGGTGAGAGAGATTTGTCCTGACTGTGGGCAAGCAGGAAAACTCTAGCTACATAGAAATCCTTGAAAAAAAATTTAAGCAAAGCAATGAGATTGACTAAGTCAGATCTAGTGTGATCCTCATTGATTTTACCTGGAAACATGGCTGACAAGGAACTTGTGCCAGGAAGTTGGAGATGGGTCAGTCAACTACTCTCTTATATCCACTTGGGGTCACTACACTTAGCATAGTCTCCAATAGGAGGAAAAGCCACACACCCATTGTGGGGTTTCATTTAGTTAAAACTAAATAGCATAATCAATAAATCTACTTAAGCCAGGCACATCAAAACTGCAAACGCTCTCAATACACCAAGGTGTGAGGGAGCCACTACCACCAAGCCCTTAGACAGGCAGAATGCCTCCTGCCTCAAGATTTTTCAGCTGTAGGATACGTGACCATCTAGTATAGGAATCACGAAGGAAATCCATGCCAACCTACATAGTAAATTCTAGTTAAAATAAATCTATTCTGCATTAATAGATTTTAAAGCAAGTTCTAATATTTTCTTCAGTTCCCTAAGGAGTTGTCAAGTGTGTGCCATCTGGCCAACGGCAAGAGCTGTTTGTGTTTTATGCAAGGTTTCCCCGACCCCATCAGTTGCCTATAGCAGATCTCTCTCTCTCTCTCTCTCTCTCTCTCTCTCTCTCTCTCTCTCTCTCTCTAGCTCCTCCATCTCTCTCACAGCCTTGATCCAGTTTCAAAGTATTGATCACCATACCCTATAGACATGTGCTTCCACGCATTCTGGTGCTGGGATTGACATCAGATAATATTAGTGAAAGTATCTGGCACACAGTAGGCGCTTTCCTATATTCATCAACTCTCACCACAAGGTAGGTAGACTACATGAGTGGTTCTCCAGTTCTAGCCTACCTTAAAACTGCCCACTAGCACAAATTTGGGGGTTCTAGCTTGCCTTAAAACTGCCCACTAGCACAGATTTGGGGGTTCTAGCCTGCCTTAAAACTGCCCACTAGCACAGATTTGGGGGTTCTAGCCTGCCTTAAAACTACCTGCTAGCACAGATTTGGGCTTTATCTCCAGCATTTTGGAGTCATTGCATCTGTGGTGAGGTCCAAGAATGAATTTTAACAAATCCCCAAGTGTTGCTGGTGTGGCTGAACCACAATTGGAGAACCAGTAAATTAGACAACCTTCAGAGCTTCTCCTATTTCTAATGGTTTATGATGTTTCAGTGCCTTTAAAGGGGAGTCAATGGACACTCACCCCTCTAGAAATTAATATTTAACATTACTTTAAATGGAAATGTGGTCTGTCTAAGATTTCAGATGCACAATGTAGAGAAAACAGAATGTACATAATTCAGAATTTGAAGATCTGAGTTAAAATGTCACTTTGTGGCTACTAAGTGGTTGACCTAAGACAAGTTAATTTCTGAGGTTTTGATTTCTTCTGTAAAACAGGGCTGCTATATTAAAATACTATGTGCCTATAGATGGAAGTTGCCTCCAATTCCAACACTCAGGAGGCAGAAACAGGTGAATCCTCAGAGTGAGTTCCAGGCCAGCCAAGGCTAAAAAATGAGACCCTGTCTCAAAAAAAAAAATGCTATGTACCCCCATAACATTTATGTATATTAATATATAAGAAATAATTTGTAAAAATAGATGTAGACTCTTACAATAAGATACATGCACAATATACTATTAAACATTTATTAAGTATAATAGACCATAGCATCACATTTTGAATATTTCACACATTTTCAAGATTTCCAACTGCAGTGCCAAGCTAATGCTAAGTACTCTGACAAGCTTCTCACATGGTGCATGCTTTCTTAGTACCATCAGCAGACAACGATAGTAGTTGAGTCTCCAACTTCCAAGACTGCCCGTCCTCCATGATCCTTTCCTCCCAGTATCTGGACGGCTGTGTACCTTCTTCCCACACTCGATCAGTGACCAAGAGAATACTCCAAGGCTATATCACAGACATTTTTAATTTGGTTTCTTAGCTCTCCTGCTGGGGAAAACCAGCTTTCATACCTACAGTGAGAACGGTGAAGCATGCTAAGAGAGCCAGTCAGGAAGAAAGGAAAGAAGGCCTCCTGTCAACAGCCAGCACCAGACACGTGAGTAAGCCACCTTGAGAGTGGATCCTCCAGTCCTAGTCAGCCCTTCAGGTGACTGCAGCTCAAGCCAGTATCTGGCTACACTTCATGAAAGGCCCCAAGCAAACCCTACTGCCAGACCCACGGAAACTGTGAGGTGATTAATTATTACTCTTGTTTTACACCACTGAGTAATTAGTTATGCAACAATAGATAACTGATTTCTAACTAACATCTATGGTATGTGTACTGTGTCCCAGGAACTACGCTAAGCAACCATCTGTAACTAGATGAGATTATAATCCCCCGCCCCCACAAGGAAAGGGTAGCCGAGAGGGGTTAAATAACTTAGTCATGTTTCCATGGCTTAGAAGTGGTAGAAGTAGAATTGAAACCCAGTCTGTAACTCTGATGCCCAGTTTCTTGGTCACTCCTTTATAAAAGCCAGAATAAAGCCTTTCAGACAGTTAAGTAGCAGCAACTGAACCCCTGCCCCGCCCCGCCCCAGGAGAATAAACATGTTTGAAAAAATGGGGGCAATGGAGGCCCAGACTTGAAATGGCATTGATATCTGATGCTGTAAGACCCAGATGTTGCAAGCCAGGCCCACCTCCTAGGCCTTGTACCCATAGCTAGCTACATCTCATTCTGCCCACAGTGCCTGCCCAGCACTCACCCATATCTGCAGCTTCACACGCTTCTCATGACGGTAGACTGTCTTCACTTTGAAGTCAATGCCCACGGTGCTGACAAAGGCCGGGGTGAAGGTGTCATCAGCATAGCGGAAGAGGAAGGAGGTCTTACCGACGCTGCTGTTGCCAATGATGAGCAGTTTGAACATGTAGTCAAAATTCTGGTCAGAGGCATCTTTGACTCCAGTTTTACCATCAGTTACTGAAGCCATCTGCAAGAGAGGCCTGTGATCACTTTGGTGTGACTTTGAGTCCCCAATCTTTTAATGGTCACCTACCATCGCAGAAGAAATACTACTCAGAGCTTCCCCACCACGGTTCATGCCCCAAATGTTGTCTCAGGATTGGGGTGGAACCCAGCTCCTCCCATTCATTCTTTCAACAAATATTTGTTGAGCACTTCGCCCTGGGGTGAGCCCTCTGCTGAGCATAGGGGTGGGGGTGTTCAAATATGAATCAGACATGGTGACTGATCTCCAGGTTGCCACAGAAAACAATGTAAGAACAGGAAAATGTGACCAGCGGGACAGCAGATAAATGGCAGCCTGGTAGGTCCTGGTGTACCCTGGAGACGTGGTGACCAAGGAGAATCCTATAGGAGGGCGGGCTCAATAATGAATTATCATTCTCTGTTTTTAAAACTGTTTTAGCTTCCAACAGGTCTTTGGAGAAAACCTGAACTGTCCCTCTTCACAAAGAACCAACTAACTCAACACTCAACTCTTTAAGCTGTCTCCCTCAACCATTTCCCCCATCTGCCTATGCCATCTTTACATCAAAATACGCCACTGACTTCACTGTAATCCAAAGATGTCACTTTGTTTTCCTTTGTCCCCACTTTATGCATATAAAGTGTATATATATAATATATATATGTGCATATACTTTATTCCCCACCCCTTCTGCCTTCTCTTCCTCTACTGGGTGCCTACCCATCCTCATAGTGTCACTTGCCCTGAGATGGCAGAGGCACACTCTCCTCTTCCTATGCTTCCACTTCCTCTGCTGGCATCTACATCATTTCAGACTTGGTTACTATGCCTCCTCTCTCAGAATGAACATCTGGAACCTAATGTCCTCTGTTTCTGCATCCCTGGCTGAAATCCCAGCCTATCACAACACTCTGAACATATGTGAAGGATTAACGAAGTCACCCTCAAGCCCTCAAGCTCTTTGTCTGGAAAAATGGGAAGAACAGTTTCTTGCATTTTATCAGAAGAGAGATATTTTTTTTTAAATGATTGAGAGCCATGTGGTGGTGGTGGTGGTGCATGTCTTTAGTTCCAGTGCTCGGGAGGCAGAGCCAGGTGGATCTCTGTGAGTTCGAAGCCAGCCTGGTCTACAGAGCAAGATCTAGGACAGGCATCAAGACTACACAGAGAAACCCTGTCTCGAAAAAACAAAACAAAACAAATGATTGGCTTCATATTTGTCTGCTTTTTTTTGAGGAGGAAAGAGTTTATTTGGCTTACACATCTCAATTCACAGTCCATTGAGGGAAACTGAGGCAAGAACTCAAGGAAGAAACTGAAACAGAAGCTGTGGAGGAATGTAGCTTCCTGACTTCCTCCTCATGGATTGCTCAGCTTGTTTTCCTACACAACCCAAAACCACCTGTCCAGGGATGACACCGCCCACAGTGAGCTGGACCTTCCCACATCAATCATTAATCAAAAACATCCACCACCACCCCCAAAGACTTGCCTTCAGGCCAAACTGATGAAGGCAGATTGATGAACTCAATTGAGAGTCCCTCTTCCCAGATATATTTAGATTTATGTTAATATGGCAAAAAGCCAACCAGTTAACACAGTCGTCTTTAAAAACTGGCCAACTTCACAGAGGTGTGAACATTCCTGATACTTCTATCCTTCAGAGCATGATTCTTCATTTCTTCATTCCCACATTCATTCATTAGCAAATATATACTACGTGTCAAGTCTAGCAACATCCTCTCCTTTCCTAGAACATCTGAATCTGAACCCCATAACACAGATCTAACCCTCCAATCTAGCACTTGGGCTTAAGACTTCATTCATCTTCTTAAAAAAAAAATTAATGTGTGTGTGTGTGTGTGTGTGTGTGTATGTGTGTATGTGTGTATGTGTGTGTGTGTGTGTGTGTGTCTGTGTGTGAGACTGCACACATGTGAAAGTCAGAGGACAGCTTGGAGTAGTTGGTTTTCTCCTTCTACCATGTGGGATTCAGAGATTGTCTTCGTCCCTGTTCTATTCTGTGAAGAGACACCATGACCAACACAACTATTATAAAAGAAAGCATTGTGGGCAGTGGTGGCACACACCTTTAATCCCAGCACTCGGGAGGCAGAGCCAGGTGGATCTCTGTGAGTTCAAGGCCAGCCAGGACTACAGAGTAAGTTCCAGGAAAGGTGCAAAGCTACACAGAGGAACCTTGTCTTGAAAAACAAAACAAATGAACAAAAAAAAAAGAGAGTCAGTAGCTCAGTGGGTCAAAGCACTTGATGGCACCTGGTGACTGGGGTCTAACCCCCGGGAACCCAGCTGGTGGAGGAGAGAACTGACTTCCCTGAAAGTTTGTCCTCTGACCTCCACACAAGTGGCACACAAGCAAGAACACAAACACACAGAAAGTTTTAAATAAATAATTGTAAAAAGAAAGGACTGAGCGAGTAGAGCTGGACAAACTCTAAGGACAAGAAGCCGGTGAACGTACAAACAAAATAAAGCTCTCTTAAAGATCAGATAAATACATCAGACTCTGAACAACCCTTTAGCAAAACTTCTTCACTGTCTTCTCACTCTTTGCCTCCAGCTCTCAAGTCTTCATCCAAGACCCTTAGCTTCATCTTTAAATTAATCTGCGCCCCAGGAAAAGGTTCCCTGAGCAAGTGTGAAACATGCCCTAGGTAGTATTTACATGGAGGAAGACAGTGAGGTTGGAAGAGACAGATGGGCACCACTGGCTACTTAAACTGTCTTATAAACCTTCCCTTTTAGTTTACACATCCTACTTCAAGAATGGGTGATTCAGGACTGCAGAGATGACTCAGTAGTTAAGAGCACTTGTTGTGTAAACATGAGGACATGGGTTTGGATCCCAGCACCCACATAACTCATGCATGCCTATAACCCTGACACTACCATAGTAGAGACAGGAACTCACTGGGCCTGGTGGCTTGCCAACCTAGACAAAACACAAAGGCAAGCTCTAGTTCAGTGAAATACACTACCTCAAAGGAATATGGTGAAGAGTGCTAGGGAAGTACACCTAATGCCCTTCTCTGGCCTCTGTGCACACTTACCAATGTGCGCGCACACACACACACACACACACACACACACACACACACACGGCATATACTTGGACAGACACACACATACACATCAATAAAAATAAAGTCATTTTAAAGTACTTAGATTTTAAAGTACATTCAAAAAGTACTGATATTTTAAAAATTCTTCATTAATACTATTCCAATGACATTTACAGCTACATTCCACCCTGTGTTATTGGCCAATCCTTTCATGTTATCTTTCTCTCTAGGAAGAAGGGTGTTTTCAATTTTAAATGTTTTTGTTGTTTTGGTTTGTTGTTTTCTGTTTGTTGTTGTTGTTATGGCTTTTGTGTGTTTGTTTGAGACAGGGTCCCTGTCCCTGTTTTTGAAACAGACAGCTCCAGTTGGCCTGGAACTCACAGAGATCTACCTGCCTCCACCTGCCAAGTGCTGGGATTACAGGCATACACCACCACACTGACTAGTTTTGCTTTGAAGGTTGTTTTCTAGTCTTTTAAGAATTACATTACATTTATTTATTTATTTATTTATTTATTTATTTATTTATTTATTTATTTATTGTGTGTTTGGGTGTGCATATGCCATGCATGCATGTGGGGGGTCTGAGGACAGCTCTCAGGAATCAGTTCTCTCCTTCCACCGTGTGGATTCCAGTCATTAGACTTGACAAGTGCCTCCACCTGCTGAGCCATGGCCCGGCTCTCTTGTCATAAATTACACTGCAGTGGACATTTTTACAGAAACCTTTATTTACTTTCCTAATATTTCCTAGGGACAGAGTCTGAGAAATAAAATTGCTGATCAGAGAGCAACTTTACTAAAACATAGATTTGATTCTTAACTCAATTTCAGGTCATTTATCTTGTTTTATCCTTTAAGGTAAATCTGAAAAATGAAAGTTGGGTGGATGGGAACCATTGTTCCCATTTGAATTAGGGGGATTTGGCAAAGCCTCAAAGCTAATAGCAGAGACTAGATGCGGTAGCCTGCAGTGTTAGGAGATGTTTAAAACTGCTGCTCTAGCCACCAGCTGAATTCCTGGACAAGTCATATAAACTTTGTAAGCCAGAGTGTTTGCCTTAAAATAGGGGAAATATCACCTACTTGGAGCTACGGCATAAATAGAATCAGCAGGACTATATATAAACAATCTGGTGCTGAGTTTTGGTTTGTGGAAGCTATGCAGTATTTATTATTTTATTGACCCCTTTAATTCTCTTCTTCTTCTTCTTCTTCTTCTTCTTCTTCTTCTTCTTCTTCTTCTTCTTCTTCTTTTCTTTTTCTTCGCTTTTTTGAGACATGGTCTTTCTACATAGACCTGGTTGTCCTGGAACTCACTATGTAGACCAGGTTGGCCTCAAACTCAAAGAGAACTGCCTGCCTCTGCCTCCTGAGTACTGATATTAAAGGCGTGTGCCACCATGTCCAACTTTCATTTGTTTTTTTGTTTGTTTGTTTGTTTGTTTGTTTTTGTTTTTCAAGACAGGGTTTCTCTGTATAGTTTTGGTGCCTGTCCTGGATCTCACTGTATAGACCAGGCTGGCCTGAAACTCATAGAGATCCACCTGGCTCTGCCTCCCGAGTGCTGGGATTAAAGGCGTGTGCCACCGCTGTCCGGCCATGTCCAACTTTTAGTTAACTTCTGCAGTCAACTGTTTTTCAACCATCTTTCTCCTTGCTTGGGCTCTATTATTTGGGCCTGTTTTATAATGAATTGGCTGCCTCCCCTTCTGACCTCAGGGCAGTTTTAGCCATCTTTCACCTGTCAACATTTATAGTGATTCCTTAGGAGATGTTACCTCTTTCAATAAACATATATCTATTTTTTCCAATTTATCAGAATTGAAAATGTAAATTTCAATTACTTTTCCCACTGTATAGCCAGTTTAATACTTTTTAAATATTTTAAAATTATTATTTATGGGGGCTGGAGAGATACCTCAAAGGTTAAGGGCACTGGCTGCTCTTCCAGAGGACCCAGGTTCAATTCCCAGCATCCACATAGCAGTTCACAACTGTCTGTAACTCCAGTTCCACAGGATCCAACACTCTCACATAGACGTGTGCAAGCAAAAAGCCAATGCACATAAAATAAATTTTTAAAAAAATATTATTTATGTGTAGGTATGTGAACTTGATTGAATTTATACACCATCTGCATGCAGGAGCCCTTGGAGGCTAGAAAAGGGTGTTGGGTCCCCTAGAGCTGAAATTATAGGTAGTTGTGAGCCATCCAGTATGAGTATTGGGAACAAAACCCAGGTCCTCTGTAAGAATAGTAAGTGCTACAACCTCTGAGCTGTCTCTCCAGCCCTACACTTTTTTGGGAGGCAGGGGTAGGATATTGCTTTGGAATTCACTATATAGCTGGTCTTGAACTTACGATGTTCATCTTCCCAAATGCTTAAATTATAGATATGTCCCACCATGTTCAGCAATTTTACATTCTTAAATTGCTAAGATTAAAAGGATCTGGGAACTGGGTATGTTGGGATAGCCTATAATTAACACTTAGGAGGTGAGACAGGAAGATCAGGAGTTCAAGGTCATCCTCAGCTTCATATCAAGTTTGAGGCTAACCTAGGCTACAGAAGACCTTGTCTAAATAAATAAATAGTTTTTAAAGGGGAAGTTTGAGGCTTCTTCTTATCATAACAGGAAACCTGGCTACTGGTTCCAGTTTTCTCAGTATCTCTGTGTGAACCTGGCAGTTACTCAAGCTCAAAGCCTCAGTGTGCTCATCTGGGATAATAGTGACTCCATAAAGCTGCTGAAAGTTTAAGTAATAAAATGAATATAAATATGCTTCATTCATTGTGTTGACTATATACATACATACATACATACATACGTGTGTGTGTGTGTGTGTGTGTGTGTGTGTGTGTTCTTATAGAACCTGTGGGAAACTTGCCTGCCTTTAGTAGTTATGCTAAAAGCAGGGGAGTGATGGGTGAGCAGGGGAGTGATGGGTGAGCAGGGGAGTGGGGAGTGATGGGTGAGCAGGGGAGTGATGGGTGAGCAGGGGAGTGATGGGTGAGCAGGGGAGTGATGGGCGAGCAGGGGAGTGGGGAGTGATGAGTGAGCAGGGGAGTGATGGGTGAGCAGGGGAGTGATGGGTGAGCAGGGGAGTGATGGGTGAGCAGGGGAGTGGGGAGTGATGGGTGAGCAGGGGAGTGGGGAGTGATGGGTGAGCAGGGGAGTGATGGGTGAGCAGGGGAGTGATGGGTGAGCAGGGGAATGGGGAGTGATGGGTGAGCAGGGGAGTGATGGGTGAGCAGGGGAGTGGGGAGTGATGGGTGAGCAGGGGAGTGACAGGTGAGGTGGGGAGTGATAGGAAGACTACAAGTCTCATTTTATTTTTTAGAGATTTATTTTTATTTTGTGTATACAGGTGTTTTGCTTGTTTGTATGCCTGTATACCACATGTGTACAGTGTCTGCAGGGGCCAGAAGAGGGTGCTGGATCCTCTGGAACTGGAGTTACAGATGGTTGTGAGCCACCATGTGGGTGCTGGAAATCAAACCCAGGTCCCCAGCAAGAACAACAAGTGCTCTTAACCACTGAGTGATCCTCCAGCCCGGAGAACATACATTTTAAACCCTGGCCTGATTTATCTGATCTACCTATCCCATCACTTGACAGGTAAGAAACACTGAGGTTCTATAAAGAATAGTGATTTGTCCAAGGTCACATGACAAGCCAGTTGCTGGCCAGGCTGTCTGTTACTGCTTGTCTCCAGATTTGGCTGGGCCTAAGAATAAATAAATAAAACCATAACAAATTTCAGGTAAGCAAAATAGCATTCTCAGGATGGAGTGTCACGTCACCACGTCTACTTATTTGGACACAGTACAGCTTTCCTGGGAGGTTGTATGAGAACAGAGAGAGGTGGAGAGCAGAGCAAAAGGGTTCAGACAGAAGCCCCCTCGAGGGCATCTTCTCAGGTGGGGGGCAGGGCCGACAGAGACATTTGGCAGAGAAGCAGAAAGTATCCCAGCAGGCAGCCGCCTGAGGCAGATCTGAGCAGACAGGTCGCTGCACAGTGGTGCGCACAGAACCGCATTTGTACGATAAGCATCAATCAAATCTTCCCTCTTTTGTGACAGTCTCATAAAATGATAAAGCTACCAAGCTCACTGTCTCCATGGCAAGTAATACAGATGAAGGCCCAGGAATTATCTGGGAAGCCATTCTTGGTCCCAGACTTGGGGTGGGGGGAGATGTCTCTTCCAAGGGTTGTTATGAAAAACAAATAACCCTTTCGGTCTCGTGGGCAGCCAAAACAAAAACAAAAACAAATAAACAAACAAAAACACCACACCTAGGGAAGAAGGTGAGTGACTTCAGCTAGGAAAGGGGAGCATAAAAATGGAGAGCCCTGCGGTCCTGCAGGAAGAGACAGACTCAGTAAATGCAGTGGAGAGGGAATGGATGTGCTTTTCCGTATAAAATGGCTTTCCAGAGCAACTTTAAAGTCAACATGTGAATAAATGCTTTATAGGATCTGGGAGGACAGATGAGTCAGTCGGTAAAACACTTGCCTCAAAAGCAGGGGGACATGAGTCCGATACCTGGGATCCAAGACAAAAGTGCTGAACACAGTGGCATGTGCTTGTCATCCCAGTACTGGGGAGGCATGGACAGGAAGGTTCTGCAGGGTTGGCTGGCCTGTCATTCCAGCTTTATAAACCTCTTAATTTAAAAAATATCTGTTTTGTGTGTATGTGTGCAAGTGCACACCTGTCGCCGTGCTCATGTGGAAGAGGTCAGAGGACCGCTTACAGGAGTCGGTTCTCTCCTTCCACCATGTGGGTCCCAGGGATTGAACTCAGGTCCTCAGCCACGGCAGCAGGCACCTTTACCCGCTGAGACTTCTTGTTAGCTTTGTGGGTATTTTTAATCAAGTCATCCTAAATGATGGAAGTAGTTTGGGGTTCAAAATCAAACAAATTAGATTCCATTTCCTGTTCTATTGTTTATTTGTTATTGCCTGGATAAGGGAATTCACAAGACGAACAGTCTTCTTCTTCGTAAAACTAACTTTGTTGGGAAGACTGTGGGTAACGTGGAAGATGCATTTACCGCAGCACATTGAACACAGCGGAAGTTCAGCGAACGTAACTCTCTGCCCTCCTCAGGGAACATTTATTAAAGACTCTGTCAAGCTGTCTTCTGACCTCCACGTCTTCAGTGTGGCTCACTAGCCCCTATACACATCATGTACACACACACACACACACACACACACACACACACACACACAATAATAATAATAATAATAATAATAATAATAATAATTTTTACAAATTTAAAAAACGTTTAAAGGGAGTTGGGTGTATGTGTGAATCTTGTTCTGTTGTACGCCATCTTCCCTCAAAGCACACTTACCCAATTTGTTCCTTCTTTAGACCATTCCCACCTGCCAACCGATCACCACCAACCCAGCCCAGCCTCACTGCTTTCCCAGGACTCTTAGAGTCATAGAAACACTCTCAGAACAGCTACTGCTTATTGAGGACTTACTAAATGCTAAGCTAAATTCTGCTAGTTGCTTCAGAGGCATTCTCTACCTTCCACACAAGCGAAGCTTGATACATCTTGGTTTCCTCCCTCCTGACTGGAAGGAGCTAACCAGGGGTGCCGTTTAACCAGGGGTGCCGTTGCACAGGCACACACACCTGCATGGCAATGGTGGCCTCTCCAGTACAGTGCTTTACAGTTTACAAAGCTCTTGTCAACTCACATTATTCTCCTTGACTCTTACCACCACAGCTCAGTCACTCACTCAGTCCACAGTCTCTGCACACCTACAGCGTGGCCAGGCCCTCTGTGAACTCCGCAGAGATGGAGCAGGGACCTCATGAGCTCATTCTCAGTTACTGAGGTTTCCTTTCACATCACAGTCCTTCACCTTTTCCCATGCTGTGTCTTCTGACAGGAGCATGCATTACTCTAGCGCTAGCTACATCTTTCGTGTCCGAGAGACTTTGCTGACCCGTCTGCCTTCCTCAAATCCCTCTCCTCTGCTCCCAACACACTATGGCTTCTGACTCCCACAGGTGGCCTTTCCCAACTTCCATGGTCTTCCTCTGTTTTGTTTTTATTTTGTGCGGTGTGTATGTATGTGATGGTGAGTGTGTGGATGTATGTGTTTGTGTGTGTGTGTGTGTGTGTGTGTGTGTGTGGTTTATGGATGGAGGCACCTTTACTCCATGTGCCTGTGTGCCACTCCACCTCAGACGCTAGAGGAGGGCACTGGTCTCGTCCTCTATTCCTCTTCACCTTATTTTTTTCTTCTTTTAGATGTGCTTAATTTTTTTTGTGTGTATGAATGTCTTGCCTATATGTCTGTATGTGTACCATGCTAGTTAGTGCCTGTTGTGATCAGAAAAGGGTGTCAGAGTCCCCTGGGACTGGAGTTAGGATGGTTGTGAGCCACATGCTGTTCCTAAGAACTGAACCCTTGTCCTCTACAAGAGCAACAAGTGCTCCTAACTGATAAGCCATCTTTTCAGCCCTGACACTTCATTTTTTTCAGACGGTCACATTTCAAGCTCCAGGGGTCTGCCCTGTTTCTGTCCCCACAGCTGGGGTTCAGGCAGAGATCATACCAGGCTCTTACATGCTAAGGATTTGAACTTAGGTCCTCAAGCTTGCATAACAAATACTCTCCTCTTCTGTGTTGGGGCACAGAATGAGTGTGCTCTCTCTGCTTGTGTGAAGGTACACACATGCCTGCTCGTGTGCACACACACACACACACACACACACACACACCGACACATACACATATTTTCTGTTTATAGTCTACAGCTTTTCATCTGGATTCTGGGAAGGAGGGATGGAGAAACCCACTCCACTCTACACCTCTGTTGGCTTCTGGAGGCTGTCATCCTGCCCTCACAAAGTCTCTTCCATGCTTGGATTCCAGGATAGAGTTGCATGTAAGATGAATTGTTCTGTCCACTATTCTCTTCTTGCCCGTGACACCAGTTGGCAGTGTGGTGGGGTCCAGCGCCTGCTGTCCTCATTCTGTGAGGAGCCAAGGCACAGCTAGTGCCTTTGCCAAGGCTGTACTCAGCCCTCATTCCCACCTCACCCACATGTGGCCGCCTCCCTAACCTGACCCCTCACCCCCACAACCTCACTCTCCAAGTTCCCTCAAGGTTCCTCTGCTTCCAGCTGCCAGATCCTATTCCATTCCAGCACCACCTCCTCCATCCTGACCAGAACTCGGATGCCCCTCGCCCGCACATAGGGCCACGACCCTCTCCCCTACCTAGTTCCAGCCACTCCCTCTGCAGGCGAGGTAGACCCAGAGGACTTCCCACCTTTGCCTTCTTTCAAGCTTGTCCTCTCCAAGCCCCACCCCTCTGTCACCATCCACCGTGACCCTCACACGGGTACCCGCTGGGCTCGGTTCTGCACCCTTTCACTCCCTGCTCAACCACACTCACGTCCCAGAAGCCCTAATCCGCAAGCCGACCAGACAGACACCCGCTCCTGCCCGGTGCCCCTTCCTTTCAGCCCTTGCTCGTGTGCTCGTCTCAAAGCCCCTCTGGCCCACCCCAGTTCTTCACCTGCACAGCCCCCTCTCTCTTTCCTTCCCTCCATCCTCTCAGTACCCCTCCGCTGCCCTCAGCAGCCTGGTACCCTCTCCCTCTCCTTCAGCCACCCCTCACTGCCTGCAGTTGCTGTTCATCTGCCCCCTAGCCCCAGCGGTCGCTGCTCCCCGGCGGACCTGGGAATCCGGGGCGCGAGGCCAATGCTCCTGCTCTGCTGCTTGCTGTGCGGGTCCCTGGCGGCCTCCCGCAGCCCCTCTCCGAGTGCCTTGCACTCGGTCCCCTGCTCCTGGGCTGCCTGGAGCTGGGTTGTGGCCGCGCCCCTTACCTCGGACGGGAGCTGACTCCGGGACTGTCGCACCTGGCGGTGGCGGGCGAGAGGCGAGCGGGGCGGGTCTGGTTCCCACCTCGGCTACGGAGGGCTGAGGCTCTGGCTGGAGATGGGTTGGGTTCCCGCTGGGTTCAGGCCCCGCCCCTGGGCGGAACCCGTGTAAGACTCGCCCCGCCCCTCCATGGCAGGTGTAGGGAATCCACAATTTCCTGGGAGCCCCAGACCTTCTGTATCTGGGTGACTATTATGATCTGCCCTAATTCTTAGCCCACGTTCCGTTTAGTCTGCACCTACAGGGTGTTGAGAGGGCTTTGATGATAATGTAGATGATGATGGTGTGGAGTTTTGCTAATTTAGCGAGCACAGCGTGTCTACAAGTGGAAGCTACGACAGGAAGTGTCATCCTCTGTCCCACACATCCATCCCTTCATGGTCCATGTCCTTTGAGTCTGGTACTGATGCCATCTGAATATATCCTGTCCTTTCGCTTCCGTTTCCTTTTCTCTGCATAAAGTACCCTGGTTCAGGACTCATGGCTTGTGGCCTGGACTCATGGCTTCTGGCCTGGACTAATGCAGCAGCTTTCCAATTCCTGCCTCCTTCCTACCACTCCCCACCCCAGGGCAGTGGCCTGAGTAACCTTTTGAAATGTCATCGACCTTTAAAAGATCTGTCACCGCTTCCCCATTACCAGCAGTAGCACAGAGGCTGCCGCCGACCTGGGTGGTGTATGTCTGAGCCTTAGGAGGGCCCACTCTTCCAGGCATGGTAAGAGGTTCAAGAGGTAAATAGCACTCTCACCTTCAAATCAGTACAGAATTCATTGCTTATTGTCCTGAGGTCAATGGGCTGACAGTTTGGGCCTAGGGTAATTTTCCTTTTCTTTCTTTTTTCTTTTTTGAAATGATTTGTTTTGTTTTGTTTTAATGTGCATTGGTGTTTTGCCTGCACACATGTCTGTGTGAGGTTGTCGGATCCCCTGGAAGTGGAGTTACAGATAGCTGTGAGCTGCTATGTGGGTGCTGGGAATTGAACCCGGGTTCTCTGGAAGAGCAGCCAGTGCTCTTAACCACTGAGCCATCTCTCCAGCCCCTCGTGGTCCTTTTCTTTTCATTTTTTTGTTTGTTTGTTTGTTTTTAGTTTTGGATTTGCTTTTGTTTTTCAAGACACAGTTTCTCTGTGTAGTCCTGGCTGTCTTGGAACTCACTCCATAGGCCAGGCTGGCCTCAAACTCAGAGCTCAGCCTGCCTCTGCCGCCTGAGTGCTGGAATTAAAGGTGTGCCCCACCATCTCCCAGCATCGTCCTTTTCCAAAGTCATCCCCACCCCAGATCTTGGAAGTAGGAGTCCAATAACAAAGCCAGATTTTTCTCAGTTCCATCAAGACTTGTCTAAGGTCTTTCTCACCAGCCCAGGGAACAGCCCAGATGTGCAGCCTCTCTGCCTCTCCTTCAGACTCAGAGTCCTTACACTGTTTGTTAGGACCACTTACCAGCCCTTCCAGTCCTCCCCACTGCCTGTCCGGCTTCCATCTTTTCCCGTTTCCTCTAGAACCCCGGTTCTACCCACTGCATCTCTGGCTATGGAGTACTCAGGTTACCTCTTTATCTTTACTGAAAGCTTATCCTCCTCTGGGACACTACCTCCATGGTGGCCCTCTGCAGAAAGGCTCTTCATTTTCTTATTCTCCACATATCCTAACACCAGGAGGAGGGAGCAGCATACCCTCATACAAAATTTTGCTCACCCTCATACAAAAATTTGCTCTCTTTTGCCCACCAGCCTTATCATTCTCTACCACTGACACCCCATTGCTCCTCATGCACTGCAGATCTCAGTCCCTGGGGCACGGTCTTCACTAGCTGTGGCCCCACCGTCCTCCTGGTGACTTCAGTTACATACGGGATCTCCTAACCATCCCTCTGCCTCTTCTTTACATGACAATACCAGTACACCTACAGCCACACCTGACCCTCCTACCCACCTACAACCTCTATTGCCTCACAACACAACACCCTATGCTGAACTTGCTCCACAAGGACTAGTTTGATTTTCTCATTTCACACTGGACAAGATGGATAACAACTAGCCATTCTTCACAGGAACAATGAGACAACAGAAAACAACCCTTTCAAAGTTGACAAACAATATGAGAACAGATGGCATCGCTTTCATATAGCCTTGGGTCTGATTGCTTTCTCCTCTCTCGCCTGAAAGGCCATGTAAATATAGGAGAAAGAGCACAAGCGTGGATCCACACAGACTAAGGTTTTTTAAGTCCTTATTCCACCACTTGCTGGCTGAGTGATCTTAGGTCAGCTCCCTCATTATTCTGACATAGGCACCCCTTTCTTATCTTTAGGAAAATCAATAACAAAAACTGCCTCGGAGTTGTTGTGACTATCAAATGAGAAATTGATACTGGACAGCACTTGACAGAAGGCCAGGCACACAGCAAGCACTCAGTAAACATGAAATGCTGTGGTTGTTATAACAGAAAAATGCCATTTTTAACCACAGCTGCCTTCTTAGAAGCATGGATCCCAGTGCACAGAAGATCCTTTTCTTCAATGCCGGGCCTTGATGAATGTAAGTTTGGGAAATTGGGTGACCAAATTTAAAAAAACAAACAAACAAAAACCAAAGAGGAGAAAAGAATGTGGAATTCACTCAGCAAAGTAAGAGGGGAGGGTGAAGAAAAAGAAATGGAGCAAGGACGTCAGTGTAGGGCTTGAGATGGCTCCGTGGGTGGGGGAAGCACTGGTCCCCGCAAGCATGAGGACTTGAGTTCAGATCCCCAGAGCCCAGGTAAAGCCAGACGCAGTAGGACCAGTCTGTGATCCCAGCGCCGCACCAGTGGGATAGGAGGTGGAGACCAGAGAATTCCTGACATATGCAGCCTCAAACAAGAGACCCTGCATCAAAGTAGGGTGGAAGGTGAGGGCTGATGCCTGAGGTTGTCCTCTGACTTCATGTGTGCCGTAACATGCGCGTGAGTGCACTTACACACACACACACACACATACACACACACACTTTTTAAAAAAAAGTTAGTATAAAAGTAGCTACTCACAGATCCAGAGGCAGAAGCAGCCCCCCCCCCCCCATGTTAGGAAGGTCAACAAGTGCTGGAACAGCCAAGGGAGAGATGTGGTTTGTCATGCAGATGATGTGACACCTCCTGTGATCCTGAAGCTTTAGGAAAGACCCAGGGATGCTTTCTGAGAAGGGGAGGTGGGGATATTTGAGTGTGGAAGTTGAGCAATGTTTCAGTCTGCCCTAATGAAGAAAAAAAAGAGAGAGACTGGTGATGGAGGTAACAATAAAAAGTTCATGGAATTTACAGAAATCATGTGGGGAAGTTTGAAATTACAAGATTTATGAAATGTGACAATGAGACCATTACACTTGGCTCTTAAAGGAACAAAAAGATGATCCTAGCATTTGGGTTGTGCCATTTATGCCCCCAATAGTCTATGTCCCTATTCACTGGAGCTTGACCACTGCAGAGAAGAGCAAACTAAATCAAATTACTTTAGATTGTCATCATTCCTAGGCCCAAAGGCCCAAGGAAAATCAGGAAGAAAGAAAAAATTCTGCCTTTTGCCTTGAATCAAATTGACTATCAATTACAATCACGGAAATACACTTATCCTCAATATAACCATGCAAGGTACCTGATCATACCCTAGTTTTTAAGACACACCTTAAAAAAAAAAAAAAAAAAAAAAAAAAAAAAAACCTCAGTGTACAGGTAAACCCACACTACAAATCGCTCCCAGGGAGTCAACTGCCCTTTTATAGACAAGATAAAGCTTAGATCGCACACTTGGTAAATGGAAGAACTAGATATCTGGTCTTCTAGTCTGTATCTAGGTTCAGGACATTTTCTATTAGACTCATCACGGTTATTCAGTGGATAACATTAACGTTAAGATTTTCACAAATAAAACTGCCTTAAATTTCTTCTAATTGCTAGGGTAGAGAAATCAGTGCTCTAGGGCCACAGTTTTTACGTGAGACATAAAACTGATGTTTTTCATAAAATGAGAATCGCTGCTCAGAGTACGTAGCAGCATAAGTAGATGCCATTTGGAATGAACATAGAAGTTACTCCAGTCATAATGAACAGCTCCCCAAATTCAATTGCTTGGAACAGTGATCATATATTATTTATCACAATTCTGTGGGTGGCTGGATGGCCCCTTTCCTAGTGTCATATGGGCTCACTTGTAAGATGCGTTTAGTTGGAAAGTCTGGCTCTTACTGCTGGCTGAGGACTGGGTACCACAGTTCTTTTCCATGTGGTCTCACTCATCAGTAGTCTAGACCAACCACATATTAGCCTCATGATGGTATTCCAAAAGGGTAAAGGTAGAAGATGGATCCTAAAGTTAAGTCTCAGAGGGGCTGGAGAGATGGCTCAGTGGTTGAGAGCACTAGCTGCTCTTCCAGAGGACCCAGGTTCAATTCCCAGCAACCCTGTAGCAGCTCACAACTGTCTGTAATTCCAGTTCCAAGGAATCTGACACCCTCACGCCAAGGCATATAAAATTAAATTTTAAAAAAATCATTACAAAAATAAAATAAAGGTTAAGTCTCAGAAATCTCATTTGCAGCTATTAGCTAAAATAAGCCCCAAGCCCAGCCAGATTCAAGAAAGGGGATAAATAAACTCCACCTATGATTAGGGCAGAGTCTAAGTCACAGCACATAAACAGGGGAGCGAAAGACAGAAGAGGAAACAGATTTAGATAACAACACAAATGATGAGTATCTCCAACACCACACTGTGTTGATTGTTCTGTCCTTTGTCTCTGCATTTCAGCGTCTCCATTTGCAAAATGAATGAACATGCAGGTCCATTCCGCCCATTTGCATCATCTCCGTACGAAGTAAACGTAGTTAAAATGCACACCAAGAGCATTTCCCCATCGCCAGAACAGCACTGCCAGCAGGGATAAAGTGTGAGACACACACAGAAAACATCTGCCATGTAGATACTCAAGTGACCAGAACCCAGCAAACACCCATTGCTCCTCCCTCTTGCCTGCCTGCCCTGCTAATCCTTCACTTGTGCCAGCCTCTTCTACCTCTTGGGAATGCTTCAAGCCATCCCTTCCTTTCAGTTCTGTGGCTAAAGCTTCCTTATTGTCCTACCCCTCCTTGAGCCATCAGTATCGCCTACCCCACACCCCACATGGTAGCAAAGGCCTCTTCCTAAGTCCAATTTAGAAACTCCACGGCCATCTTCCAAACCCCATCTCTTTAACATGAACACATGGCTCTTCCACCCTTTACCTTCGTTCCTAGCCATATACTCCTCATGTCTAGACCTGTATCCACATTAAACCATTTGGCATGCTCAGATTATGACATGCTCTGTAACATCTCCATGAGTCTACATGAGTTTTTCCTCTCCCTGGGATGTCATTCACTTGATGAAAATATCTCCTAAGCCCTGAACTGTTTCTCATGAATTGATATAGTAAAGGCTTGGTTCCTACAGTAGTGCTGTTGGGAGACAGTGAGACTGTCTTAGTTAGGGTTTCTGTTGTTGTGATAAACACCATGATCAAAAGCAACTTGGGGAGGAAAGGGTTCATT
Source organism: Peromyscus eremicus (assembly GCF_949786415.1). Classification (NCBI taxonomy): domain Eukaryota; kingdom Metazoa; phylum Chordata; class Mammalia; order Rodentia; family Cricetidae; genus Peromyscus; species Peromyscus eremicus. The sequence continues at coordinate 123,364,836 of NC_081417.1, read as the reverse complement.
TCACTTATACTTCTGCATGACAGTCCATCACCAAAGGAAGTTTGGGCAGAAGCCATGGAGGAATGCTGTTACTTATACAACCCAGAATCACCTACCTGCTTAGGAGTGGCACCACTCACAGGGGCCTGGGCCCTCCCATGTCAATCATTAATCAAGACAACGCCTGACGGACTTGCTTATAAGTCAATCTTATGGAGGCTTTTTTTTCAGTTGAGAATCCCTCTTCCCAAATTACTCTAGCATGTGCCAAGTTGACATTAAACTAACTAACATAGGAAGACCAGCCTAGTGGGAAGTCTTGAGATCATTAGGACCCCTTTCAATGGGGAGAATGGGGCTCTAGGCCCTTCCTCTCTCTTTAGTGATCTGGCCATGAGCTAAGCAATTTTATTCTACTACATACTCTGGCCACAGGACCAACTTTATCATGGTTTTGACTTCCAAAACAAACCTTTTAGTATTGTAAATTGAGTGCCTCAAATAGTTGACATAGTAGTAGAAAGTTCACTAACACACACTTAGTATGTGTGGAGGTAAATAACACATGGTTCCTGACCCAAAGGAGTTCAGTGTCTGATGTAGCAGGATAGTAGGCTGTAAGATACACTAACCTCCACTCCGCAAAAGCCAAGGCCACACCCCTCCAAAGCACAGCACCCCCTGGATCATCCTTAGAAGAGCTGAGATGTTATCTGCTAAATAAACATGTTCACAAATATTTACAAGGAGTTTCACATCTGGCTTCTCATTGACTTTCACACTAAGCCTATGAAGAGAGGAACAAAGCACAGCATCTCAGATGTGCCCAAGCAGTAACTAGTTTGTGGTCTCTTAGCTACTGGGAGGAGGGAGAAGCAAGACTTAGACAAGCCTCGTTAATATACACGACAGTTAGTGTTAGCGGTCAACTTGGCAGAACCTAGAACCATGGGACTTTGGGTATGCCTGGAGAGATTATTTTGGTTAGGTTAACTGAAGCAGGAAGACCTAGCCAGTGTGGGTGGCACCCTTTCCCAGGGATGGGATGCTACACTGTATGAATGGAGAAGGCAGGCTGAGCACAAGTGTTTCTCACCCTCTGTGTCTATGGATGCAGTGTGAGCAGCTGCTCTAAGCTCCTGCTGCTTTCACCTCCCCTCCATACTGCACCTGGAACTGTAAGCCAAGATGAACCCTATGACCTTTAGGTTGCTTTTGTCAGGGTACTTAGTCACAGCACCAGGAGAAGAAACTAAGACAACGTGTTGGGCAAAACGTAGCTGTTTTCTCATAGTAGAGCAGGTCAGTAGGGAGGAGCCTGAGATCTTAGGCCTGGCCCGTGCTTGATCCTGGGACGCATACCTGAAATTTAAGGAGCAGTAGGCATTAAGTGCTTGGAGAAGCTGCCCGGATAGATGGAGCAGTATGAGCAAAGATCCATGAGGCAGTAAATGATGTGACGTCTTGAGGGAGCCTCAGAGAGCCTTGCGTCTCTGAAGCACAGGAGGAACAGGTGGATGCGCGAGACAGGAAAGGTAGGCCAGGCCCTGAGGTCAGCACTAAGGGTGATGTACTTGATGACCAGGGAAGTACAGAGCTGTTGAAGGGTTTTATCTGAGGCACGGGTTGATAACATTTATGTTTTGAAAGATCTTAGCCTATATAATAAGAATGGATTGGATGTTCTAAGATATTTGGAGTAAGGAAAACAGAATAAAAACTGGTGAGGTAGTTTTTTGTTTTGTTTGTTTGTTTGTTTTGTTTTTGTTTTTTAAAGATGACCCGAGTTGGGAGACACTATGTGATGAAAAGGACAAGATTTGGTGACTAATTTGATGTACATGGGGAGAAAGGAAATTAAGACAACCTATGAGAAAGGAAGAAAAGTCACAAGGACAGTGGATTCTGAAGAAGAGAACAAGGCCCCAATGGTAAAGGCACTAACTACTCTGAAATGATTATTCATAATCGTGTTCATTTATTTTGTTAAGTCGACTCCACCATCATTTCAGTCAGAATCCATCATTGTCAACTCCCTTATCTCTGCCTCTCCCACCCTCAGGGCCTCTTCATTGCCAGCTACCAAACAGAGAGAATACCTGTTCTATAATTTAACATGGAGAGTAGATGCATCCTGTAATCAAGGTTTTAATTCAATATTTGCAATTGTATCCAGGAGTCAAAGGACACTTGAGTTAGCCTTTCTCAACTAAAGCAACATGGGGATCTCCAGTCTTGACATGCTCCCCTCTGATGATGAAGGAGCCACCTCATTTAGAGCTGGCTGCTTTGCTTTGGATCATTGTCATTGTTGGGAAAGTTGTCTTTATTAAAATCTTCCTGACATAGCCTTTGCAGCCCTCTGTTCCTACATCTTGGCCATTATATCATCCATTCATCCATCCACCCATCCATCCATCCATTCATTCCACTAAGATTTTATTGATCACTTAGTATGTGCCAATCAGTGTTCTAGGCACAAAGCACATAGACATCATATAAGAGATGCTAGACTCCTAGGAGGAAGACAAACATAAGAAAAACCAAAATGCTTAGGGAATTTTCACATAATGAGAAACATACATAAGGTCGTAGTCACACAAGATAACAGGATAGAGAGTTGGGAGGGTAACTTGGTTGGTAGAGTGCTTGCCTAACATGTATGAGGCCCTGAGCGCTGTCCCCAGCACCACATAAACGGGGCGTGGTGGTGCAAACCTGCCAACCTGGGCTACATGGGACCCTGTGGTGATATTGTGTTCCCCAAAATATTGTGTACCCTAATAAACTTATCTGGGGTCAGAGAACAGAACAGCCACTAGATATAGAGGCCAGAAAATGGTGGCACACACACCTTTAATCCTATCACTTGGGAGGTAGAAATCCATCTGGATCTCTGTGAGTTTAAAGCCACACTGGAAACAGCCAGGCATGGTGACTCACGCCTTTAATCCCAGGAAGTGAGCCTTTAATCCCAGGAAGTGATGGCAGAAAATGTAGATGTAACCAACCTTCTTATTAAATTAAAAAGAAAAAAGAAAAGAAAAGGAAAGAAAAATGTAAATACTTTACATTGGATTGGATCGTTTTAAGAAAGCAGAAAGGTATATAAGGCATGGGGACCAGGAACTAGGGCTGGTTAAGCTTTCAGGCTTTCAAAAAGCAGTTCACCTGAGAGGCATCCAGTCTGAGGAAACAGGATCAACTGAGGAATTGGCAAGGTGAGGTGGCTGTGGCTTGTTCTGCTTTTCTGATCTTCCGGCATTCACCCCAATACCTGGCCTCAGGTTTGATTTTATTAATAAGAACTTTTAAGATGCGTGCTACAGGACCCTGTCTCTGAAATAGAGGGAAAAAAAGATAAGGAGAAATAAGTGACTAGCAGAGGGGGCTGTTTTAGAATGACAAACAGGGAAATCCTCTGTGAGAGAGAGACAGTTGAGACCTGACCGGCCAGAAGGGATCAGCTCATTTGCAGCCTGAGGAAATCAATGTGGAGAGGGTAAGCGAGTCTCCCAGGGTCACCACCGCTAACTGACTGACACTAAGGGCCCCGTCCCCTGCAGTATATGCACAGCAGTGACTCAGCACGACAGTCTGTGCCCTCAGCCCTCAGTGTCTGTGAGTTCAGCCTGCAGAGTCCTCTCTCAGTCTCAGGAGTTTTCACCTACCACTCATCCGTGGACCCTCTCTGTCAAGTGTGGGACTTGATCTAAAAATAAATATAATGAGTAGAATTAGTTCTAAGACCCAACAGGTCTGGGTTTAAATCTGACATTTACCATTTCCTAGTTAATGTTACTGCATTTCTCACTGTAACGTGATCATCTGAATAGTCTTGTGGGCTCCTTAAGGGAACTAAATTCAAAGGTGTTGCATAAGGAAGCAGTACATAATGAGACATTCAGTGACATCAACCACTTACAGAGACCTCACCTTTAATCCTAGCACCCTGGAAGGCAGAGGCAGGATGAGTTCTGTGGGTTGGAGGCCAGTCTGGTCTACTTAATGAATTCCAGGTCAGCCATGGCTACATAGTGAGACTGTCTCAAAAAAACTTAAAAAACACTGACAACTCTTATAACTAAATACATTGTGTTCACCAAAGATTTTTCCTTCAACTACATTTCCATGGAATTGAAGATCAGTTATTAATATCAAATAAGTCAGGCGCCTGCTAAGGGAGCTGATATGGAAGCCCTATGGCCCTCTACAGAGATTTAATCTCACACTCCCTCTTGTGTACTAAATGGGAACTGCACTACCTCTAGACTGACCAGTAGCCATGGTGCTGAAATTAGCCTAGATACAGAGCAGAATAGAGGGAAGTAACATTTGATAAGCACCTACTGGGGTGATTTCTTTGTATCATCTTTTGTTGCTCATAAACTATTCAACAGAAGCAAAAATCTAAGATTCACAATATTAAGTAACTTTTCTAAGTATTCATGGATATTAAGAAGACCTAAACAAAAAGAAAACTGGTGTGTGTGTGTGTGTGTGTGTGTGTGTGTGTGTGTGTGTGTGGTGGTGGTGGTGGTGGTGGTGGGGGAGGTGTTCATTGTGCTGTAGGATAAAGTTAAACACCTTTGGTAAGTTGATCAGGTCTTTTCCTCTATGGATTTATCGCCAACCATCAACCCTCTTGGACCTTATTCTCTGGCCACACAGGATGGTTTGTCTCCTCAGAAGTTGTTGCAGCTCATTGTTTTTACACAGACCTTTGTCCCAACCTCAGATGCTATTGTCAATAGCCTTCATTTATCTAGACAGTACTTCCTACTTCACTGGCACATGGTCCTAACTTGGAGAGAATATTGCTGCTCTCTCTTCTGTGCTGTTTTGAACCTTAGACTTCCTGTTGGTTTGTGGAGAGTAAACAGTAAAGTGTTCAACCCTAAGCCATTAGGATCGCCCAATCTCTCACTTATCAAGGATTGGAACGACAGTGATGAGCAAGCAGCCCCCCCTCCACACAGAACTCACACTCTGTAAGGCAGTTAGATAAACAATCACAACGACAGAGAATTATCACCGAGAGAGTTACTTTGAAGGAGAAGTAACAAGAGAACTGGGGAATGAATTCAGTTGATAGTGTGTTTGCTTGAACAAAGTTCTGGATTTGAAGCCAGGCCGCGGTGGCACATGCTTTTAATCCCAGCACTTGTGAGGCAGAGGCAGGCGGATCTCTGAGTTCGAGGCCAGCCTGGTCTATATATAGAGTTCCAGGACAGCCAGGGCTACACAGAGAAACCCTGTCTTAGAAAGTTTGATCCCCAGCACCAGATAAACTAGGCATTGTGGTATTTGTCTTTAATGTTAGCACTGGGGGGGGGGGGGCTGAAGAGAAGGCTCAGAGGTTAAGAGTACTGGCTGTTCTTCCAAAGGTCATGAGTTCAGTTCCCAGCAACCACATGGTGGCTCACAACCATCTATAATGAGATCTGGTGCTCTCTTCTGGAGTGAAGGCATACGTGCAGGCAGAGCACTGTATATATAATAAATAAATACATCTTTTAAAAAGGGAGGGCTAGAGAGATGGCTCAGGGGTTAAGAGCACTGGCTGCTCTTCCAGAGGTCCTGAGTTCAATTCCCAGCACCCACATGGTGGCTCATGACCATCTATAATAAGATCTGATGCCCTCTTCTGGTGTGCAGGTATACATGCAGGGCACTCATACATACAATATAAATAAATAAAAATTAAAAAAAAAGAAAAAATGTAAGCACTGGGGAAATCTTCATTGGACTCAATAATGACAAGGAAGGAGGATCAGAAATTCGAGGTCACCTTCAGCTGCACAGTAAGCTTGAAGTACCACCTTGGACTAGACTTGGGTGGAAGAGAGAGAAAGCAGAGAATAGATAAAGAAAGGTCATGTTAATAGGACAGTCATCGAAGATCTCATAAAGAGATATTACACATATTTCTGAGGAAGGAGAAGCAGAAGGATGGGAAAGAGGTCCTCTATCGAGTATTATTAAGGACCCTCCTTAATAACATTCTTCCCAGGGGCCCTGAAGAAAAACTATGAAATGGTGAGAAGTATTTTCGAGAAAAGAATCTAAGTACCACGAGCTCTTAGTTCATCTACTTTATTCCTCTGGGATAAAAATACTATTCACCCAGCTTCAGTTCTGTTCTCATGCCTAGCTCCTTTCTTGCCTGATTTCTCTCTACATTTATCTGCTGTTCCCTCTAAATTCTATCTTAATTCTCTCATCTTAGTTCTGCCCCATCTTGGTCTTTCTCATCTTGTTCTTCCCCATCTGGCTCTTCCTCATCTTCCATCTCATTTTTCTAGTTCTCCATCTAGTTTTCCAGTCAAAATCCCTCCTAAGTCTCTGAGGTTTACAGTTATATACCCATGTGATAGCAGTGGTCTATCCAAAGCAAGGTCACCAGGCTTGAATTCTTACAGGGTCATAAAGGCAGGTAAGAGTTTTCCTCAGGCAATGACCGTCAGGCTTTCTTTTACAACCCCAAAAGGGAGTGGTAAAAGAGGAGGTCAACTGAGAGCTAAAATTGGTTATTATGTCAGAAAGGGAATTTATGTGCTCAATCTACATTCCCAGAAGTGGTTAGGTAAGAAGTTAGTAAGGCTGTATAAGAAAGTAGGGTCTCAGCTTAAATTGCACAAGAAATAAAGCTATCCACCTGACCTAGGTAACAGGTGTTGTTTCCATAAGGGTATGATCTTAGTTCAGAAGATCGTTTGGGCTTGGATGCTTGATAGGTATTTTAGATAAATACCCTGTTAGGAGTTCTTGGAAGCACACATAGCATTACAAGAAAATCACTGTAGGAACCAGCTAATATATATACAAAAGCTAAAATATCACCAAGACTTCTTAAGCCATGGCTTGACCTTTGGAAAAGTCCTTGACCTTTCCAAGCAGTAGCTTTTGTGATAGTAGCTGAGTTCCTTTACATTTTCCTGCGCCTTGCAGCAGTTCTCTTATGGAAACCTGTCAAAGCCACAAGGTCTCTGGGTACCAGGAAGAGGTCAAGTGTGGCTGTACTCTACTCACCAGTGACTGGTGCTGAGGAATTGAAGTGGAATGTGAGATTCAAGAGAACTAGGGGACTCTGGGAAAAACTGCCCAAGAGCTCTTTACCTGGGCTTCTCTGAAGCATTTGTTCCAAAATAGCTCAGGGCTCAAATCGGGGACAAGAACAGCATTAATAGGCACACGGTGTTTACCATCATGCTCACCAGATGTTCTCAGGACACAGAAGGTCTCAGGGAGGAATGGGGGCTGCTTGCACATTGCCCTTGAGCTCCTAGGTTGCACTGATGATGGGAGGGGGGCGCATCTTGCCCCTGGCAGGTATTCCTTTCGCAGGTAGAGGCTTTCCTCTCAGGAGAGTAAAGAAGGTTTTATGTGAACTTTGTTCACACAGCAGGACAGTGCAGGAGAGATTCTAGTATATGCAAGTTACACAGCTGGACCAGCATGTTAAGAGAATAATATACCATGAAACTGGAGAATTGGGGTCAAGTTAGGCCACCATTTAAACAACAACATTGATTTTGGACTTAAAATTGACAAGAATGGAGGGAGACAGTCAGTGAAGACTACCAAGCCAAAGATAAAAGGGGGCGGGGTTGATGTTTCACAGAGAGCAATGAATGTAAAATTTATTTAGAGAAAGCAGGGGTGTGGTGGCCCCTACATGTAATCCCAGCCCTTGAGAGTCTGAGGTAGGATGATTGCGGGTTTGAGGTCAGCTGGGGTTTCATAGAAAGACCTTGTCTCAAAAAACAAGACAGAGCCAGGCGGTGGTGGCGCACGCCTTTAATCCCAACACTTGGGAGGCAGAGGCTGGTGGATCTCTGTGAGTTTGAGGGCAGCCTGGTCTACAAAGTGAGTTCCAGGAGAGTCGCAAAGCTACATGGAGAAACCCTGTCTCGAAAAAACAAAAACAAAACAAAACAAAAAAGACAGAACTCAGCAGTTAAAGGCCTTTGTTGCTCTTGGGGTGTGGTTCCCAGCACCCACATGGTGGCTCACATCCATCCCTATCTCCCTATCCAGGGTATCCAATGCCCTGTTCTGATCTCTGCAGGCACCAGTCATGCACACAGCACATAGACATACATGCAGGCAAAACAGCCATACACATAAGATAAAATAATAAATACAATTTAAAATATTGAAACATGCTGTAGTGGCTCACGCCTGTAACCCCAGCATTCAGGAAGCAGAGGTAGGAGGATTTCTGTGAGTTTGAAGCCAGTCTGCACTACACAGCAAGGTCCTGTCAGAAAAACCTAAGAACAAACAATAAGGAGGGAGACAGAACAGTAGTTGGTGATGAAGGACTGCATTGGAAAGGTCAAGGATGGGCCTCGGTTTTCTGACACGTAGGAATGGAGGGTGATGCATTTATTTATTAACTTGGTAATGACATTGCAGGAAAGACATCATGATCCCTTTCCACCTTCTTACTACTTGTAGTCCTTTAGGGGTCCTAGATCACTGAACAACAACACATTGGTCAACCAGCATTGTGCCAGGATATTTAGTGCTACATCAGGAGGTGGGATCAAGCATTGTCTATGCAAGCCTGAGTTAGAAAGAGCTATCCTAGTTAGGGTTAGGTTGCTATGATAAAACACAATGACCAAAAACAATTTGGGGAGGAAAGGGTTTATTTGGCCTACATTTCCTGATTATCCATCATTAAAGGTAACAAGGCAGGAACTCAAGCAGGGGCAGAGGCAGGACCACAGAGGGACACTTCTTACTGGCTCACTCTTCATGGCTTGCTCAGCTTACTTCCTTTTTCTATTATTAATTAAATTTATTCATTTATTTTACATCCCCACTGTAGTAGCTGGGTTTCTGTTGTTGTTGTTATTGTCTCTCTCTCTCTCTTTTTTTTTCCTCTTTGGGGATCTGCCACCCAGCTCCCAAGTAAATACATGGAGACTTACTCTTACTTATGAATGCCTGGCAGTAGCTTTACTTGTTTCTAGCCAGCTTTAAATATGGTGATATTTTATTTGTGCTGAAATGTGATTTTATTTGTATGTTAATAAATAAAGTTACGGGGGGGGGGGGTCAGAGCTAATAGCAAGCCATAGCAGAAGTCTGGCAGTGGTAGCACATGCCCTTAATCCCGATCACATGACAGGCAGATCTCTGTGTGTTCAAGGACACCATCAGCATAGAGACACATGCCTTTAATCTCAATACCAACCATAGAGACCTGGAGGTCTGTATAGACAGGCAGTGACGAGGAGGTCATGTGGTTGGGTTTACAACCAATGAGAAGGCAGAACAGAAAGTCAATAAAAAGACAGATACACAGGAAGTAGGTCTCTTTCTGAGGGGAAGGACGGCAGCAGCAATGGGTGGTAAGAAGGTGGTTTTAGTCTCAGCTCTCAGCTACTGCTCTGACCTCTTGAGCTTTTAACTCTGCATTTGGCTCTGTGTTTTTTATTTAATAAGACTGTTACATCAACAAGCTTTTCTAACTTAAATTATTCCATTTCTCTTTAACTATGTTTTGCTTCTGATCTTTTTACCTTTCTTTATTCTTCTTTTTTCTTTTTAAAAATAATTTATTTAAATTTATTTTATGTGCATTGGTGTGAGAGTGTCAGATCCCTTGGAACTGAAGTTACAGACAGTTGTGAGCTGCCATGTGGTTGCTGGGAATTGAACTCAGGACCTCTGGAAGAGCAGCCAGTGCTCTTAACCTCTGAGCCATCTCTTCTTTATTTTATATATCTTTCTTTCCTTCTTACTCCGGGGCTGGTTGTGTGACTGGGTGGCTGGCCCCTGGAGTCCTCTCCTCCTTTTCTTGCTCCTCACTCTCTTCCCTAGATTTCTCCTCTCATTTATTCTCTTTGCCTGGCAGCCCCTCCTATTTCTCCCCCTGCCTAGCTATTGGCCGTTCAGCTCTTTATTAGACCAATCAGGTGTTTTAGGCAGGCAAAGTAATACATCTTTACATAATTACACGAATGTAACATAAAAGAATGCAACACATCTTTACATCATTAAACAAATATTCCACAGCATAAATGAATATAACGCATTTTAAACTAATATTCTACAACACCTCACCACAGTTTTCCCCTCTCCCTCCCCCCAATCCACTCCTCCTCTGTTTCTGTTCAGAAAGGGGCAGACCTCTCATGGGGGTCAACAAAGCATGGCATATCAAGTTGAGGTAGGACTAAGCTCCTCCCCTTGTATTAAGGCTGGGCCAGGCAACCCAGTATGAGGAATAGGTTCCTAGAAGCCAGCCAAAGCATTAGGGACATGCCTGCTCCCACCACTAGGAGTCCCACGAGCAGATCGAGCTATACAACTGTCACACATATGTAGAAGGCCTAGGTCGGTCCCATACAACCTCCCTACTTGTTGGTCCAGAGTCTGTGAGCTCCTACAAGCCCAGGGTAGTTGTTTCTGTAGGTTTCCTTGTTAATGACCTTGACCCCCCTGGCTTGTACAATCCTTCCTCCCTCTCTTCATCAGGATTCCCCTAGCTCGGCCCCATGCTTGGCTGTGGATCTCTGCATCTGTTTCCATCAGTCACTGGATGAAGGCTCTCTGATGACAATGGGGCAGTTACCAATCTGATTACAGGAGATGGCCACCTACCTCTCCCCCTCCATCTATCTCGACAACTCAATCCTTCATGTTCCCATCCCTACCGGCCCCCAGTCTACCCAGAAGATCTCTTCTATTTTCCCTTCCCAGGGAAATCCATGCATTCCTCCCTGCCTGTCCCCCTTTGGGCCCTCCTTGTTACCTAGCCTCTTCTTAGACAACCCAGAAACACCTGCCCAGGGGTGGCCCCAGCTAACCAGCATTGATTGTCCCAGTAAAGCAAAGATTTCACTTCACAGACTCTTAATCCAAAATATCACATGAGAAACTATCTCATTTACTAAGAATTTGTTATCTGTTGATTAGTTACTCCCTTTCTCAATGTCTGGCAGGTATACCAACAAAGACTTATTACTTAGTAACTAAATGTTGGACTTTCTCATGTACCTTAAAAGTACTTTTCATCTGCTTACCTCATCTTTGAAGAACCGAATTTGATTACCAGTGGATTTATCATTGAAACGTTATTAGATCTCCTGGTCTTGAAGAGGTCAGAGTATCTCAGCCACTCACTCAAATGGTTTCACCTGGTCACTCAAATTGTTCTGCATCTGAATTCTTGAATTCAGAAATCTGTTTTCTGGCCACCTATTTGTGCTTCAGTTTAGCTTGTCAGATCTTCCATAACATTTTTACTGCAGGCAGAGGTGACATGACTCCTTCCTGGCATTACACAGGAAGGTAATTACCTTAGAAGGTGGTAAGAAAATCTTAGTGTGACTTGATATAATTAATGTAGCCTATCATGTGTCTTAAGTATATTTTAATCAAAACTTGGTTTCAAATCACTTTATTAGAAGGCCTTATTATTACCTCATCAGCCCACACAGCAGTCGCTGTTAAGTCAGTCAGCCAAGCTGGACTTTCAGAAAGATTTTACTTTGGAGAATTGAGATAAATGTGTTTAAGTTAAATACATGAAGGTACAAGTTACACGTGACAAAATGTTCATGTTTTGGTTTCAGTGTTGACCGATGTGCACACCTGTAAAACCACGCCTAGAAAAGTTCCTAGAAAAAAGTCACACCCATGTTAAGGATTCTGTGAGGATGACTGATCAGTACTAGAAGAGTGAGAGCTGGAATGATTCAGATGCAAAGCCAAATTATCTCTTATCTTTATTCCCTGAACAGCCATTCACTGTCCACTTCTGTGTCTGATCGGATGTCTTGAGGACTATCCTTTGGAATGTACTGTCCTAACAGATCACTAACTTCTGCTGACTCAAACGCTAAGAATGAGCTGGGCAGTGGTGGCACATGCTTTTAATCTCAGCACTCAGGAGGCAGAGGCAGGCAGATCTCTATGAGTTCGAGGCCAGCATGGTTTACAGGTTGAGTTCCAGGACAACAAAGGCTACAGAGAGAAACCCTGTCTTGAAACAAAACAAAACAAAACAAAACAAACTAAAAAACAAAACAAAATGAAGTCAAAAGCTAAGAATGTCATCAGATAGTGTCTGAGACCCATAGCATAGATCTGCCCCTTTGTTGTAACCCACTTGCTTGATGTCCCTGTGGAACAGAATTTTATTTATTTGTTTTGTGACAAGGTTTCACATCACCCAAGCCCTTGAACTTGCTATATAGTCAAAGATGACTTGGAACTTCTGATGTCCCTGCCTCTGCCTCCTGAGTGCTGGGATTAAAGATGTGCACCACCATGCCCAGCTCCACAATCAACATTTCCACCACCACACAATTCTCACTCATGGCCTTTTCAGTTGCTTTCTACTCACCCCAACTCCAGTGCCAGGTAACCATCGATCTGCTTCTCAGTGTATATAACTCTAAGTACCCTAAGTTTCACAAAGAAGTTCTGGCTTGAGTTTGTCTTTTTACTCTTTGTGTTCTTAAGATTCATTCAGTCAGCCGGGCGGTGGTGGCGCACGCCTTTAATCCCAGCACTCGGGAGGCAGAGCCAGGCGGATCTCTGTGAGTTCGAGGCCAGCCTGGGCTACCAAGTGAGTCCCAGGAAAGGTGCAAAGCTACACAGAGAAACCTTGTCTCGAAAAACCAAAAAAAAAAAAAAAAAAAAAAAAAAAAAAAAAAAAAAAAAATTCATTCATGTTACAAAAAACAGCAGTTCCTTCTTTTTTACTGTATGTAGTACCTTTTGTAATGAATACACCACAATTTCTCCATTTGTTGATATTTCATTTCAGCTTCTTTGAGTCATGAATGTTCTTTTTACAAGATTATATATGTGTATCTATGTTTCAAATAATCTATATGGCTGTATAGTTAACATGTCTACACTCACATAATAACTGTATATTTATCGAGGAGGTATGTGTGGCTCCACCATAGAGCTCATGCTTGGCATGCTTGAAGTACATGGTTCAATTTCCAACATCAAAACCATGAAAACACTGTTAGAGATTCATGTCCTATCTAGTAACTGAGGATGTCCTGGCTGAGAACCAGAAGTCAATATCAAACATGAAGTATTTAAAGTAGATACAGAGTTAGGCATGGTAGTTCACACCTGTAATCTAGCACTTGGGAAGCCCAAACAGGAAGATTGTCTTGAAGCAGGGGCAGCCTGGGCTACATAGGGAGATTCCATCTCAAAGCAAGTAAAACAAAACAACAAAACAAAAAAGTAGACAGAGAACTATTTCCACATTGTAAAGAAGAACAATGCTGATATTCCATGGAACTAATTTCCATTGGAACATCTACCAATTTTTTTTCAACAACCATGTAGCCACAGTTATGATTGGTAGAGAGCTATATACTCTGGGATTTTTTGATGTTTAAGTCAATTATGACCACCAATGTATCTACAAACAGATGTACTGCTGGTCTGTTCAGGTCAGCGGTCTCTCTGCCCTCATTTAAAAGGAAAAAGAAAAAATAGGTACCTTGAGAAAACTCACAACTATCCAAAAACTTCTTTCTTGCTTGTGGGGACCCAAACTGATCACGAGAAGAACCTCTTCACTGTTGAGAAACTTGCCAATAAGCAGAAGTAACTGCTGTCCGAGCTGGTTGTCAGTATGTGGCCCTCTCTAGAAAAGCCAGGAGAATGTGTCTGACAAACCCTTCTGTGCTGCCCTGAAGCCTCTAGGAGCCAAGAGCTGCAGGAGTGGACCTCTGTGAACCTCTCTACAGAGCCCTTTCTGCACAGCTGGTGTTGACATCATACGAAAAGCACAGTCTAACTCAAACGAAAGGTTAACATTAAAATTCATTCCTGTTACAATGACGAATGTCCTGAACCTACGTGATGCACTTCTGTGAGAACAAGGCCTGGGTATGCAGCCTCCCTTTGCTCTCCCAGTGCTGGGCAATTCTAAGTAATTGTGTTTTCAAAAAAGTTAACAGTACTAGTTTTTCCTTTTCTGAAAGAAAAAGACTTAATGGTTTAAAAACAAGGTTTGGTTAATTCCAACTGTTAAAGGTGCTCCCTGGTTCTGGGAAAATCTAGTATTCCCTTCCAACCACTACAGTTTTTGAAGGGGTGGGGAGTTAAGTTTGTCATTTATTTATTTACGCTAACTCATTAACCATTCAGCAGCTGTTGGGGTGGAGGCTACATTCCAATACCCCTGATCATCTAGCAAATGTGCTCCCCACCTGGTGTTCTCAGGAAGGCATGTGGAAATGCCTTATTGAATATAGTCCCTTTGGAAGGTGCTTTTCTCTCCACCCGCTAGGAGATCCAGTCTGGATGAAACTGATAAAAGTGGGTGAAGCTGCCTCACCCTCCTCTTTTCTAGGATGTACCTATGTGTGCTGGTGACTCTCAAGGAAATGTTTGTATTTGCTGCTTTGGGGTGGGCGGGAATTTCTAACCTCTTTTGTTGATAAATGAAGACACATTACACCTGAAAGACCCCCGGAGGAGATCTTCCCTCAGGAGAGACCCCAAGTCCAAGGAACACACTGAAACCACGGATCAGATGCAAACAGCAAGAGGGTTTATTCAGATACACAGGTACCCGGGGCGACAAAGTCTCTCGGAGGACTTGCGCGCCCTCCTTGGGTAAAGGGGACTTTTTATAGGATCCCAGGGGCAGAGGCACGGTTACTGAAGCGAGAAGCATAGTTACAGGGTTCCCATTGGTTGATTCAAAGAAGGCCAGGGTGAACTTGGGGACATATTTTTAATTTTCGGAAATTTGATGTGTGTGGCTGACTTGGCCTTGGGGGTGCTTTCCCAGCCCAACTGTTTATTCCCCAAGGCCAAGTGGCCAACCAGAGATATCTTATTTTGACTCAACGGTTTCTCTCCCAGGGCGGGTGATCAGGGTGAGTGTTTCCTAGGTCCCAGGCTTTTGCAGCTGGCTGATTACGGTTTATGCCAAGTGATTTATCTAAACGTACATTTTGCAGTTAGGCCAAGGACGCCCTGTTTTTCTGGTACTTGCCTCGCAGAATGGCGTTTCTTATGCTAAGTAAAAGCCTACTATAAGTGGGGTCTTTCACACCCTTTGAAATACACCAAATGGATTGTTTGTAATGCTTCCACCCTCTCAATTCCCTCCTCTTCTGTCTCCATCCAGCAAAGGGCAGGTCTCCCCATGAATATCAATAAAACATGGTGTATCAAGTTGCAGTAAGACCGAGCACCTCCCCATGTTTTAAACGCTGGGCAAGGCGACCCAGTATGAGGGGTAGGGTCCCAAAAGCCAATAATAGTCGGTCGGACACAGCCCGTTCCCATTATTAGGAGTCCCACAAGAGGACCAAGCTATACAACTGTAACATATATGCGGAGTGCCTAGGTCAGTCCCATACAGGCTCCCTGGTGTAACTTTAAATATTTATCTTATTTTTAATTATGTGTAGTAGTAGTGTGTGTGTGTGTGTTCATGAGTTCAGATACCTGGAGGGCAAAAGCATCATCAGATCCCCTGGTTGTGAGCCCCCCCCCCCCCCCCATTTGACTGCTGGAAACTAAACTTGGGTTCTCTGGATGAGCAGTGAGCACTCTTAGCTACCATTTGTAACGTTTTTTCTCCCCAGTGGTCATGGTGTTCGTTATCTGCTTAGCAGAGATCTGTAACTCGGTACTATGGGGTGTTCCTAGGACCCAGCTGAAGACCTGGCAGACAGAGGGGACGCCGAGAGGACCTTCACTAGTGTTTTCTTTCAGGTTCTGGAGGTCCAGGCCTGCTCCACTGAGAAGCAGGAGCTACGGTCATGAGAGAGGTCAGAGAACCTCCCTCCACGTGGAGCCTGGAGATGGGACTCAGCACCTTTACTCATGGATCTATCCCACCTGCCCTTTTTTTTTTTTTTTTTTTTTTTTTTTTTTTTTTAATTCTTCTACTCATCAACAGGCATAAGCTGCTTCCATTTTCAGGCTACTGTAAATAATACTGCTTTGAAAATGGGTGTACACATATCCACTCAAGATTCTATTTTTAAATCTTTTTGTTACATTCCCCTAAGGGGATTTGCTGGCTCATGTGGTAATTCTACAATTCATTTTTTTGGGGAAATGGTTTTTCAGAGCATAAAGATATAGAAATTGATTCACTAAGCCTCTTGTAGCGAGCACATACCCCAGTTACGGGGGAGGAATAATCACTCTTGATTCAGACTTGGTATAACACTCATTTATTCACACAGTAAGATTACAAGCAATATTCATCCTGTCTTCCAAATGGAAGCAGGAGTACCTCTCTGGATATACAGGTCCGGACTCGCCACGTCTTTTCCTCTGGATCTTGGGTCAGCCTTCCTCAGGTCAGCCACGTCTGCACTGGGCACAGGATCTCACGTCTCTGGCAGAGGAGAGTCGTCTCACGCGAGGGCCTGACGAGCTCTGTTGGTCGGGTCTGAGGCTTCATCTTTTATATTCTTTCCTGGCTAGGTTTCTAGTCTTATCCCTACTTTCACACATAGTCTATAGCTTATCACTACTCCATTTGTGGTTTACTTACATCATTCTATTGCTTATCACTCCTGACCAGGGTTGTTCACCCTAGGCCTTACATGTGTTCCTTACATTCCATCCCCTGATGCCTGAAATGTCTTCAACATAAAAGGCATCACATGAGGTCGCAGCCTGGGAATTTACAATATATTATCCTAATTTGTTAATCCTAGCATTCTTATCCTTCTCATTCTAGGTGGTTTATTTTTATGTTTTTTCTCTATATATGCATTATATAACTTCAACCAAGTGCTATAAGCTGCAAATTCTTTTAACACATCTATAACAAAATCTCTACACAATATTCTAGTACATATGCTTTGTAAATACATTGGTTCTCCTGTTTCCCACTGTGGGTCATTCAGGAAATCTTTATCAATGCTTATTATTGCTTCATCAGGATTATGTTTTAGCCATGTTCTATATGTTTCATATAGTCTGTGATTACCGCGGCCCACATATGCTGCAGCTAAAGCGGCGCTTATATGTAGGGCTGCATCCATGTTATTTCTGTGTATTTTATACATTCCATTCACCCTATATATACTAGATTGCATGGTTCCATAATATCTCATGTATCCATCTCCAATTAATCTCATATCATGTATACCTCTTTCTATTGTCAAGTGGAACGTTAAGTGCATCAAGAGCATTGGGAGGTTGTCTACCTCACCTGGTTCTGATAGGTAGAACATTGCATATTTATGGGTGCAGTATTTGCATCCCTGTATCGTTCCTGCCATAGATAATATACCTATTCTATAGAAAATATCAGACAATGGTTCCATATATTTTTGGTATGTGGTATATAGTAAATTACTCATTCCATTTTTACTAAGTAAATCGAAGCGTCTGCCTGATGGATTCCAAAGTGGGTTTCCTGTTACTTGATTCCTGTAAGACATCTTAAGCATGGAGTTATTATCAAGCACTTGATTTTTTCAGACAAACATAAAGCAATACTTATCCCTAAAATTACTAAAAACCAAAAGGTTGCTAACTTTATCCAATGCCACCATGTGTAAATTGGTGTACATATTAGATCTAATCTGACTAATCTGCCTAAATAATCCCAAAAGCTGCATTTCTGCATCTGTTTCGCCCAGTCCTTGTGTATGTATGTATTTGTTCTTAACAGATTCACTAGATTGTGTGTTTGTGCTTGTGATGTATGTATGGCTGCATCTTGTTCTTTAATTTTGTTATGTATGGATTCTAGTTGTTTCTGATTGAAATCTGCAATGTGTTGTAACTCCATTGCTTGTTTTACAAATGTTTGGTGATGTTCTAATTCTGTTGGGTCATTAAATAAGTGTGAGCCATCAAAATAATGTTTTTCTTCTAGTGTTAATGTGGTCACTCTTTGTTTGGTTATGTTTTTACCATCATAATTAGTGAAATTCATTTGTAAGATGCTACAGTTGTGTACCATATAGCATCCTGATTCTGTAATATTGAATGTTGTGATATCCTCATTCATTGTGGTTTCATTAAGATTTATGCAGCTAACTAAAGTAGGTAAATATTTAGCACATATCAAGAAAGTGTAATCTCCTGTATCTTCTAGTGACTGTGTGATAGTAGTTACTGCTAATTGACTAGTTTCAAGTGTGCTTTCTGGTAGATGTGGATAAACGTATGTATTTGCTCCTAATGATATGGAGTCTTCTAATGGTATGTACACTGGTGTGTCATTCATATTGGTCCATAAGTAATGGTCTATGGGTACTAAGTATTGGTGGTTCCATTCTGATACTCCTGTTCTTTCAGTATATAGCTGTGGTATCGCCTTGGAATGATATGCTGAAAATGAATTTTGTAAGAAGATCTGTACTAAATGTATATTGCATAATCCATCTGTACATGAGCTTTCATATTCAGGGTTTAGTATACTTTGATATTCTCTTGTTCTTCTCCCTAACCCTGTGCTAAATAAACTATTTAATTCATTATTCATATTACTGACTTGAGTTCGATACATTTGACACATCATCATGTTATGGTTAGTATTAATAAGTTTTGCTTGATAGGAGAATTGCTCCTTATAAAGGTCTTGTGACATTTTTATCTCGCCTTGCATAGTTTGTATTAGTGTATGCATGCCATCTATAGAATTTGATATAGCTGCTAAAGCTTCTGCTGTTTTCTTATTTACTTCTTGTATGTGGTATATTTCTGCCTTTATTGGTTCTATCATTGCTGCTGATACTCCTCCACCCATTATTCCACCTAAAATTGCTCCTGCCATAAAGGCTGCTACTGCCATTGCTTGTAGTGGTTTTCTTCCTACTCTTGTCGGTGATGAGTAGTCTAAATCGAATCTAAAATTCACATCACTACAATATTCTATAGGTGGTTTCAGTGCTGTCAAGTCTATTGTAATTTCAATTTTTCTAATCCTAGGGTATAAAACTAATTTAGCTGGACTTTTTAGGTCTGGTATAATAGCTGGTGCCTTGAATACTGTTGGGGTTCCTTCTGGTGGTATTAGGTATCCTTTTGGAAAATGAGCTGTATATAATCCAATATTTTCTTTATTTGGTCTAGTCATATTTCCTCTAAATATAATTAATGGTGTGTTGGAATGTTCGCTGAGAAAATCCTTATTTCTTGATATTGGGAGATAATATATTTTATCCCAATATTGTGTATGTGATTTCATCGATCCTCTAGGTTTGTGTGCTACCCATTCAGCCTTATTCCATTCTTTATATTGTGGATTTGGCATTAACATGTAGAAATAATATGGGAGATTATGGTGCTGTAATTCAATTACTCTATCCATTTCATAATCCAAAGTTTGCCAAAAACTCCCTGATCTAGTTATCCCATTTTTATAATGTACCACTAGGTCATCTGGATCCATAACCTTATTGATTCTCATAGCCTTTGCCATTTGTACATATGGTGGGATATATTCTACCTCCCTTATACCTGTGAAGTTGTATGCCCTTTGTTCAATTGCCCTATTAAATATGAAAATATTTTTTGCTGCTACTTCATCTGTAGTAACATTGGCACTGACTTCCCAGGGTATGGGCATGTCCAGTAAGTCTTTAGATTCGTGAAACCAGCAAATTGATATCTTACTGCCACCTAGCATGTTATGTATTTTATGTTTTGGTTCATGTATCATACCTATGGTTAATATTGGTGTGCTGTCAAATTTTGCTAATGATATATGTTTGTTTATTATGGTAATTTTACCATATATATTCAAATTTATTATTGTGGTTGCTTTATTTGTGGTACAGTTAGTCCATACTGCTGTATTATTTGTTTCGGTAAAGCATGATAATTTGTTTCTTAGGCTTGTGGCACCTCGTGTTAGTGATTTTGCTAAGGTTAGGTTAAAAAGTCCCAAATTGCTCGCTTGCGTAAAATATGTTGGATATGACTGTTGGTCATCATTAAATCTCATTATTGCCTGGACCTGTTTAGTAGCTGTTATATTTGCAGTACTGTCCGCAAAAATTCCTAGCCATGGTATTTCCTGGCCTATTGTATCTGTGATTGCTATTAGATCTTGTACTGACCTTGATGTTCTTCCAGTAAATAAAGGTCCTACATGTAGGTCCACTATGGTTTTCGTATTGTTGTTTTGTCTAATGTTTGTGTTTGCTTCGGACATGTTGATACATGCATATGCAAAAGAGTGTTTTTCCCTGTGTAATGTGGAATTTACTGTAAGTATGCAGATGTGTGTTGTGGTGTCTGTGTTGCAATCATATTTAGGTTTCATTGTGTGTCTCATTGAAGCCCAAGGTTGTTGTATAATATCTGTAAGTATGATTGGGAATCTCCAATGTTCTACTCCTAATTGCAGTATTTTTGTCCAGTCATCCCATTTCCATTCCTTTCCTTTTACTGACGGGTTATCTGTGCTATATAATACAGAAAAGTTACCATAGAATGGTAAATTGGGATAGTCTGCTACGCATAACCAGTTAGTACTATTTTGTCCTGGTACATCTAGCTTATGTTTTTTAATGTATCTCCATAAGTTATTGGGACATCTATTTCCCCAGGGTTTGGGTAATGGTATTATTCCAGATACTACTGGCCATGGTTTTACCATTTCACCATCATTGCATACTGTCCAATTCATAGGGTTGCATGGGTTTATAGGTGTTGTAGTTACTTTAGGTGTCGTTGAATATGTACTAGTAGGGTAATCACCATCATAGTAATCATCATTGTAATTATATACTTGTTCTTCCCACCTTTCTGATATCTTATTATACAGCATACCTATCTCCTCCATTTGCTGTGCTATTACTGGTGCGAAATATTGTCTCACAAAGGAGCTATTCATGCCTAGTTCACAGTCAAATTCTGGTTCTGTCTCTATTCCCATTGTATTGGTCCTATAGTGTGAGTTTACCCTTAATGTGTTTGTTCTGATATGTGAATTCTTTGTCCAATACATGTTGTATATGGCTGCGTGATTGGTAATGTTGGTCCATAATTCATTGTAATGGCATTTTAATGGGTTCTGCTCATGAATGTTGGTGTTAACATCATCCCCTGATTCTAGCATATATTCTTTGTTTGGATGGTATATGCTAAGTGCCATTCTATATTGATCACAACCCTTATACCAGGCATATGTTAAACATGCTGCATATTTTTGCCAAAAACTATGTGTTTTTCCTATATAATGTGTAAATCTTCTCTCTGCTGACCAATATAGTGGTAATTTGCCTTCTAGATCATAAATTGTTGGAGTAGCAATGGTATTCTGTTTCCTAGTGCCCACTTGTATAACATGTGGTGTGGTGGTGGGTCTGTTTGTTGTGGGTGTACTGTCCAATAGGGATGGCATTGGTATGCTGTTATTGCCATCACATCTGCTAACCTGAGACAGACAAATGAGCACACAGAGGCCCCAATAGCATATAGCTTGCTTGCCTTTAGT
The DNA here is from genome assembly GCF_949786415.1 of Peromyscus eremicus. Classification (NCBI taxonomy): domain Eukaryota; kingdom Metazoa; phylum Chordata; class Mammalia; order Rodentia; family Cricetidae; genus Peromyscus; species Peromyscus eremicus. Next base: position 123,343,421 of record NC_081417.1, on the reverse strand, counting down.
GTGTACATCACCTTTGCTATTCTTATTGCCTCCTGTGCAGATAGTGTATCCAGCATACCGTGAAGTTGGCTGCTCTGGATGCTGCAGAAGCGTATCCAGGATTGGTATTGTTGACTATGTTGTATGAGTAGCTTCTTTGGTAAATGATGTTACAGAAGGGAAAAACAAATTCTAAGATTGGCAGTACTATGTATACTGCAATAGCTATTAGCCAAATTGTCAGGAGGGTTGCTCTTATGAATATCACCTCCCTGACACACATTTATGCTATATCCTCCAGCCTGGCTAATTTCAAGTCCTTTTTACCTTGAGTTATCCACACGTTGTTTCCTGTTCCTGGTGCTATTATTTCTGCTGGGGATAATTTGTTATTCTTCCGGTTCCTGTAAAGGCAATTAGGATTCCTTATTACTTCTCTATCTATAACTGTAGGATAATCTATTGTATGTTGTTTTTGTATAGCTTCTTCTATTGGTGACTTCCTATTTATTCTGGGTCTGGTATTCAATTCATAAGTTGCTATTTTTATTGCTAATGACAGTGGTATTCCCTTATGCATCTCTAGCTGTTTTTTAATCATTCCGTTCCATCTTTCTATTGCTCCGGCTGCTGTCGGTGTATAGGCTCTATGGAAGTCCCATTGAATGTTTAAGTTTCTAGCCATTCTTTGTGTTTTGGCTCCTGTGAAATGAGTTCCTTGATCTGATTGTATTATATCAGGTGTTCCATATGCTGCACACCATCCCCAGACTGTAAGTATCGTCGTGTTTTGATCTGGGTGTGTGCTTTCTCGGGCCATTCCGAGACCTGTCGTTATGTCTACTAGGGTACAGCAATATTTTCCCTTGAAGCTGTTTAACGGTCCTATGAAGTCTATTTGTAGGATTCTATTAAAATCCATTCGGTGTCCTATTATCCCTTGGTAATTGTGTGTTAATCTTGTCATAGCCTTTGGGCAATTGTTGCAACTATTGATTGCTTTCCTTATTGTCTGCCATGTTATCTTAAGATTTCTTTTATCGAACCAACTTTTTAGTGCATGTGTACCTATATGTCCTAACTGCTCATGGATTTTCAATATCTCTTCTGTACTTATAGGTATGTCCTTAGTTGATGGTCTTACCTGTATCCATTCTCTCTGTATTTTACCTTTTCCTGTTTCTGGATCAATGTTTGCCTTCCATGCACCTTTTAATTTTATACTTAATGCTGAAGCTAGTTTGTCTACTACTTCATTGTTTTTACTTGTCTCATCCTGTTTCTTGGTATGTGCATCTACATGGTATACTATGATTTTGATTAGTCTGCTTGCTGCATCCAATTCCTGCCATGCTGCCTTTGACCATATGTCTTTACCATTAATTTTCCATCCATTATTTCTCCATTTACCTGACCATACTGCTATGCCATTTGCCACACACCATGAATCGGTGTATAAATAAATTTGTTTATAATTGTCCTTTATGGTTTGTCTTATCGCCAATAGTGCGGCTATAACTTCTGCATGTTGGGCTGATTTATCAGTGCCCTGGTCTGTAATGACCATTCCATCCCCAGGTCTATAGGCGGCTGCTTTCCATCTCACTTTGTTGTTCACCGTAGTTGCTGATCCATCAGTGAACCAGGCATTAACCAGGGAGGGATCGTACTCTCTAGTCCCCCAATGGCCCATTGGTACCTGTTTCTGGGGAGGGGTTGAGGTTGGGAAAATGTATCCCTCTGGAGTCATGGGCCTGTCGGACTGAAGTATCGACTCCGATACCGCTGGTACCGACCCCTTTGCTGACAGAAGTGTTGATCGAAGGAACTCCTGAAGGTACCATTTCCATTGAAGTACCTTTCCTTCCATGGGTAGTCCAGCCCATGCCTCTCCTGGTGCCTTTACCCAGTCCAAAATGGGTATATGTGACCGGAGAGTCACATGGTTCTCTTTGAGCAGTGAGTGGATTGTCCTGAATGCCTCGTAGGCTGTCCATATGGTTCTTTCGAACAGCGAATATTTGTTCTCTGACCATGGGAATTTCTTGCAGTAGAAGCCTATTGGTGTTTCCCTGTCTTTATTTCTTGAAAATATATTCCAATTACCATAGCCCTGCATATACAAGATGTCCACAAATACGTGGTCACCGGGCTGTATATAATATAGGTGGCTGTACTGGTTTATATATTCCAGTACCAGTTTAATGGCATTTTCACAGTTTTGGTCCCATTCAAAATCCTGTGCTTTTTTTGTTATTTTATATAAAGGCTGTAATATGATCTGTAGGTATGGGATATGTTGCCTCCAATATGCAAATAGGCCAATTAGATGTTGTACCTCAGTTTTATTCTGGGGTCGCTTAATTTGTTTTAATTTATCTATTACTGTTTCGGGTATTGTTGGTCCTTCTGCAGTCCAATGTACCCCTAAGAATTTTACTTCTGTTCCTGCTTTATTTACTTTTTCTAGGTTTATAGTCCATCCTTCATTTCTTAAATGTTGAATTAGTTTCTCTAATGTACTTTGTACTTTTTCAATGGCTTGTCCTGCTATCATTATATCATCTACATAGGTATATATGTTACATTCTGATTCTGGTTCGAAGTTCTTTAATGTAGTTGTTAAGGTGTTGTGTGCAATAATAGGACTGTTCAAATACCCTTGAGGGAGTCTCAAGAATTGATATTGCTGTCCTTGCCATGTAAATGTAGTAAGTTCCCTAGATGTTGGGTGTAATGGGATTCCAAAGAACATATCACTTAAGTCTATAGTTGCCATTGCCTTTGGAGCTGAATTTTTAATTCTAAGAAAGATGTCTTCCACATCGGGAAGTTGTCCTGGAAGTTTGGGTGTTTTTTCATTTACTCTCCTGAAGTCAACTGTAAATCTCCATTTGCCATTAGGTTTCAACACCGGCCATACCGGGCTGTTATAATTAAATGATTGAGATTTCTCTATAATGCCTTCTTTTAGCAAAGTTTGTATAGTCTCTGTTATTTCCTTAATACCTCCTTTGATAGGGTATTGTGCCGTGAAGGTCGGGGGTGTGTGTGGTAGTTTAATAGGTTGTATTTTTACTTCTGCTAGGTTACATCTGACCTTAGCTATTCTCTTATTATTTAGAAAGTCTGGGAATAATTTTCTTATTTCTTTAATGCCTAGGATATTACAGGGTGCATTGAAACTAGCTGCTTCAATCTCATATTCCTTATTATATAATTTGAGTCTTAATTTTATTACTGGTACTTCTGTTTCTGCTGCTATTCCCTGTATTATAACCCTTTTGTCAGTTTTAAAATGTTCTGTAAATTCCGTTATTATACTAATTTCAGAACCTGTATCTATTAGCCATTTTACTATTCTCGGCCCTTTGTTAGTTATTATAGGTATAGCTACGAATGGTCTACCAGCCGGGTTGATCAGGTCCGTCTTGGTATGTAGCGTCTGGGGGGTCCTGTTCTTGGGGGCCTGTGGTTGTTCTGATTGAAAAATTTTGGTCTGAAATTTGGTTTGAAATTTCGATTGCCTAAAAAAAGTTTTGGTTGGTATGTCTGTCTCCATGGGTTGCTCTGTGTCTCTCTCCATGGGATATTTTTCCTTCCTGTCAACCTTCTAATCGGATTCCATGGTTTGTTTGCATTCTGTCTTATGGGCATTTGATTAGGTTTTCCAAATGGTCTTATGTTTGAAAACCGTGGTGTAACTTTCTTCTTGTCCTGTTTCTTATTAACATTAAATGATACTACCTTGTCTATGTCCATTTCCCTGTAAGATTTAAAGAATTCCATGGCATCTGAGATGGTTTGACATGCTTGCAGGGGTCCAGCTAGGCTCATTTTAAGGTGTGCTGGAGCTCCTTTAATAATGATTTTTTTAAATTGTGGTGTAAAAGGTGCGGCTTGAGGTGTGGGTACCTGGTTGTATATGAAATATAATATACCTAATTTTCTACATTGTTTTATGGCTTGTGCGTATGTTGTCCACTGTGCTGCTGATTCAAATTGAGTGAGGTCTAGTGTTGGAAATGCAAATCTCCAAGCTGCAGTAATCCAATCTAATAGTGGATGTGTATCGCCTTTTGATGTCTCAATTACATGCTCTAGAGCTTCCGATACTGAGGGGTTCTCTACTATGTTTCTGATCTTTCTCATTTCTAGATCAGTTAACATGACTGTGTCAGCTCCCTTTTCCCACAGTCGGCACATATATTCTGCATCTTTCTGTCCATTTTGGGCATAATCTTTCCGTAATTCTGAGATCTCCTGAGGAGTATATGGCCTGATTTCCTCAAACTTCGTTCCCATTTCAAATTTGGGATGATTACTACCTCCTCCAGTGCTGAAGGGGTTCAGAGCTGATATAGTACTTCTAATAGGAGTTCTCTTACTTTGGGTAGAGACAGGAAATGATGGTACGGTGTTTCGTCCGTTCCATCCAGGAGTAGCGCTACGCTCCTGTTCCTTCCTCACTATGTTTAAGGCTAGCCTTTTGCCCATTAATCTGTCCTTATCAATATCCTGCACCGTTTTCATAAGCAGTGCGGTAGTTTGTGCCTTGCTACATCCCTCTAATTCTTGTTCTACCACATCCGGATTTGTTAATGTGTTAGTCACGTTTACTGATTTCATGCCGGCCTTATTTTTAACCTTGGAGGCTACTTTCCCCCACTGTTCTTCAACCTCATCTTGATATTCTCTACCTGTCACCGGGGAGATGTTAGTTTTCTTAAATTTCTTAATTAATCTATTCATTGTAAGTGGTATACCAAGCCGTACAAAAATTTAATTAATTTTTTCCTACGGTACCACTCCCAGTCACTAATTCGTTTAGACTGATTTAAGGAATCATTTATCAATTTTTCAAATTTTAAATCCGCAATCCTTTCTATCCTTTTGGCCAGCCAGCGCCTCATTTAGCTCTTTCCCAGCACCTTCCGCTCTTCCCCAGGGGTCTGGGTTGGCATCAAGGTGTCCGGTATTCTTTCGGTACTCCGCACCCTTAGGGAGGGTGGTGTTTCCCGTCTGCTTCTGATACTCTCTCTCCTACCAGTTCTTCCTCCTTGGACCTTCAGATTTTCTTTAGGTCCTCAGAGTTGACTTCGAGGAGTTGATTTCTCAGAGCGGCTTTGAGGTCGCTTGCTAGTTTATTTGGTTTCCTGTAATTTGTTACTCCACCAGAGTAATAGCCAATTCTTTTGTATTACTTATTTTACATTCCTCAGTGCTCAGTGGTCAAGGAGGCCTTAAGCCCAAAATCCTGCCGACTACGCCAACTGTAGCGAGCACATACCCCAGTTACGGGGGAGGAATAATCACTCTTGATTCAGACTTGGTATAACACTCATTTATTCACACAGTAAGATTACAAGCAATATTCATCCTGTCTTCCAAATGGAAGCAGGAGTACCTCTCTGGATATACAGGTCCGGACTCGCCACGTCTTTTCCTCTGGATCTTGGGTCAGCCTTCCTCAGGTCAGCCACGTCTGCACTGGGCACAGGATCTCACGTCTCTGGCAGAGGAGAGTCGTCTCACGCGAGGGCCTGACGAGCTCTGTTGGTCGGGTCTGAGGCTTCATCTTTTATATTCTTTCCTGGCTAGGTTTCTAGTCTTATCCCTACTTTCACACATAGTCTATAGCTTATCACTACTCCATTTGTGGTTTACTTACATCATTCTATTGCTTATCACTCCTGACCAGGGTTGTTCACCCTAGGCCTTACATGTGTTCCTTACACCTCTCCATGGCCATGTATCCTTTATAAAGTCCTACTACACCCCAGATTGAAACCAACTGTTTCAAAGTCACCTCAGAATGTAGAGGTAACACGGAGGGGGAGCAGGAGTCTGCATCAGATCCTGGTGGTTAGAGGCCAGTGTTTGTGTGGTCTAGGACCTAAGGACTGATCATTCCATCCCCTGACATTCCCTTTTGTATAAATGAGACTGGTTGATGGTGTTTAAGAGAGTGGATAAAAGGAACCTACCTGCTAGGCATGGTAGAACACACCTTTAATCACAGTACGTGGGCAGAAGTGGATTTCTATGAGTTTCAAACCAGCCAGGATGATATGGTGAAACCCTGTCTTTAAAAGTTTAAAAAAAAAAAAAAAAATTAGGGCTGGAGAGGTGACTTGGTGGTTAAGAGCACTTGCTGGGATTAAAGGCGTGCGCCACCACCTTTAATCCCAGCACTCGGAGGCAGAGACAGGCAGATCTCTGTGAGTTTGAGGCCAGCCTGGTCTACAGAGCAAGATTCAGGACAGGCCCAAAACTACACAGAGAAACTCTGTCTTGAAAACAAACAAACACACACACACAAAAAAAACCCAAACAACAACAAAACAAAAAGCACTTGCTGCTCTTCCAGAGGACCAGAGTCCAGTTCCCAGCACCCATGTCATGAGACTCACAACTGCCTGTGACTCTAGCTCCTGGAATTCTGATGCTCCCTTCTGCCTCCATAAGCACCTGCACACACATACACAAAACCCACAAGTATTCTGTAGAATAAAGGCTACAATAGTACCTTCCTCAGGGCTGTCAGGAGCAATTAGTAAGTAACTAAGAGATGCCTGGCAGCCCGAAGCTCTCAACATTTTTAAGGGAGTAACATAATCTTGAAGGTAGTAGGAAAGGTTTTTAGCAGGGGAATGACATGGATTAGTGTTCTGAAAAGATTACTCTGGAGAAGGCAAGGAAGATGGGCTACAGGAAAGAGTAGCACAGGCAAGTAGGCAAGTTACAGGGCTGTCACCATAAGCCCAGGAAAGAGAAAAGGCCTGCACTATTTCAGACAGGCAGAGGGAATTCAGGCTTTGAAAGTGCAGAGGTGGCTCTCATCTATATTCCAAGAGTGTAGGGCCCTGGTCTCCTCCCATATTGAGTAAAGCCATTGCCTGCTTGCTGATCTTGACCAGATGTCCTCCCTATTCTAATTCCCTGCCGGTATCCACCCTCCTGAATGCTTTAGGGAAGTTCCTTGTTTGTGTATCCTGCATATTGGGCGTTAACAGCTTAGATGCAAGAATGTAGAACATTCAGTAGCAAACTTCTGCCCTCCGGGGATCCGCCATTGTGCTGTAAGCCTGTATTTAAGGTTTCCTCCCTCTTTCAATAAACGGCATTCGGCTGGCACCCGGCTTACAGCCGTGGCGAATGACTCGCTGTTTCTTGTCTCTATTTTTTATCCGCAGCCCCTCGCTCGGACATGGTGAACGGGTGACAGTAACGCGGGCGTTACCGTTACAAATGGAGGTCCCTACCGAGATTCTACCAAGACGTTACCAAGATCCGAGAAAGAAGGGACAAGCTGATGGACACCCGAAAGGTAAGGCTGGCCAGCAATTTAAAGAAAAAAAAGAAAAGATAAGGGTGAATTGAAATGGGTGCAGCTAGCTCACAGTCAGTTGATTGGACTGTTGAAGCAGGAAGGCACCGAAGTTAAGAAAGGGCAAGACAGCTAAAGATTTTAAATAAAAAAGGAAATCTTCCCAATAGAGAAGAGGGAAGGAAAGGAAATTTCCCCTTAGAAAAGGGAGAAAAATTTTAATCAAGAAAAAAGGATTTTCCCGGTAAAAAGGGGAAAAATTTTGAAACTAGGCCTAAAGATTGGGGCTCTGTAGAGGAAGGATGAAGGAAAGAGAGAAGCCTCTTCCCAGTGGTAATGGAGGAAGAAAAGGCTCTTTCCAATTGTAGAATTTTCAGGATAGCTGAAACTCTGAGCTCTTTCTGCAGTGCAGCATCTGAATTACTAAGAATCGGCAGGTAGGCCTCATTGCTGCTGGCTGAATAGCAAGAGAGCCCAGAGGTTAGAAGTTTTGCTGTCTGTTTGCTTATTTTGATTCAAATGCTTTTTATTTCTCCCTCAGAGTGGGAATAATTCAATATTTAGGATCCCTTTGTGGGAAATGTTTTTCTGTTTTTCCCTTATGGTGGGAATAACTCATTAGGTAGTCCCTTCATGGGAGTAGGAAGTTTAAACATGAGTTTGTGTGTGCGGGGCGCGCGCCCAGCGGCGGCAGTGGTGGACATGCACAAGATAGCTCGGAGCAGCGGACAGACAGGTACAGGCCGGTGGGAGGTGGAGCTGCAATGGAGCGCGGCCCGGGCGGGCACCAGCACTAGAGCCTGGGCACTGGACGGAGCCAAAGCTAAGCCACAGCTTCAGCTCGCTCCAAGTGAGCAGAGGCCCAGGAAGGGACTAACGCTAAAAGTTTAAACAGAAGTGTGTGTGTGTGTGTGTGTGTGTGTGTGTGTGTGTGTGTGTTTTGCATGTCCAGTATGGCTGTGGTCAAAGGCACATGCTGCAGCAGCAGTGTGTGAGATAGCCCGGAGCAGTGGGTGGGCAGGTATGCCAAAGCAGGAGGTGGAGCCACAAGGCCAACAGAATGGACCAAGCCAGCAGAGTCCGGGAGAGGGACTAGCGCCTAAAAGTTTAAACGGGCCTAACTTCTGGTGAAAAATGGTTTCGGTCAGGACACAGAATGCTAAGTCAATGCTGTTTGAATAAAGGATGTTCTGTTCTTTTGACTGTCTTAATAAATGTTTGGATGAATATTTGATTCTCATGGTAGATAAACTAAAGGAACAGAATTCATAATTTTAAACTATATATTAGGTATGCTCTTGTCTGTTGATCATTACTGAAAATTTGGCCCTGCAATTTAAGTTGCTTTCTGGAAATTCTTGGTTTAATTCTATAGAAATATAACACCTGAAATGTATTGGGTTGTTCGCTTATTAAATAATGTTGCTAACATAAACCCATAAATAATAATCTTTTACTGATAAAGAGATTACAAAATTATTTTTCCAGTAAATAAAATACAAGTAAATTGTTTGGTCCACATTGTTAATATTTGGCAATTTACATTAATGTTACTTGGAATCTATAAAAAAGGATCCTCTTTTTAAGATTTTATAAAAATACTCAGAAGTATTACCTAAAGTTACCTCTTAATCCTGTAGAGACTGTATTTAATGCTTTTATAATTGGTATATGTAAAAAGGACCATGAAAATAGAAGCTGGTGATAAAATTGCTCGATTAATATTGCTTTCATATTTTAATTGCAAAATGGCACCTATATGTAGAACTGGAGGCTTTGAAAGTATAGGAAAAAGGTGTTTTGACAAACAGTTATCAATGATAAACAGCCTAAATTAAAAATAAAATTATATGGGATTGAGATTAAAAGATTACTGGATTCTGGTGCTGGGCATATCTATAATTTCATAAGAATCCTGAGATCCCAACTGGCCACTACAAGAAGTCAGGAAAATGGCGGCTATTACAGGATCTTAGAGCTGTAAATAAAACCATGCTTCTCATGGGAGCAACACAACCTGGCTTGCCTGTTCCTGTGGCAATTCCTAAACATTGGCATTTAATTGTGATTAACTCATATGGATGATATTTTATTGGCTGCTAAAGATAAAAAACTTGTTTTTGATGCCTTTTCTAAATTACAAGAGGTTTTTAGCCTGGCTAATTTACAGATTGCCCCAGAAAAGGTACAGGTATCTTTTCCCTATCATTATTTAGGTCATGAATATTTTGTTTTTCTCATTCACCTACTGGAGCGTTTTGGCAAACAGGTCCTATTCTATGGGTACATTCCCCAGCTTCTCCAGCAAAAACCATTACTCCTTATCCACAGGCTGTTGCTCAGATTATATTTAAGGGAATCAAGATCAGTGTTCAAACTTTCGGTAAGGAGCCAGATATTGTGGTGACCCCATACACCCAGTCTCAAATAGCATGGTTGCAAGCTAATGATAATGATTGGACCATATTGACATGCTCCATGCAGGGTCGGTTTGATACTCACTACCCCTCCAATGATGTGTGTAAATTTTTTTTAAATTGCATCCTGTTATATTTCCCAAGATAGTACAGATGACTCCTATTCCTCAGGCCCATGTGGTATTTACTGATGGCACTTCACATGGTTTTGCTGTGGTGGTTTCTGGTAACATAGTAAAGAGAATAAAAGTCCAGGGCACTTCTGCCCAAATGGCAGAGGTACAGGCGCTGTTGCTTGCTTTACAGATGTTTTCTGATGAGAGTGTAAATATTTATACTGATAGTCAATATGTGGCACATGCCATTATGCCTTTGGAGACAACAGCCTACATACCATCCATTTCTCCCATTCATGAATATTTATTGCAAGTGCAAGGACTCATATGGTCCCGCTCACATAACCTTTATGTGGGCCATATTAGAGCTCACACTCAATAGCCTGGACCTCTAAGTGAAGGTAATCAGAGGGCTGACGCCATTACTCGTATGGCTGTCACATTAGTTTGTTCTGCCTTTGATAAGGCTACTCAGTTGCATCAACGTTATCATCTTAATGCTGGATCTCTTCGTCATCATACAGGCATAACCCGGGAACAAGCCATCCAGATAGTTAAATCATGTCCTATTTGTGTTGAATTTTTACCTGTTCCTCATTTGGGAGTTAATCCTCGAGGACTTTTACCTAATCATGTGTGGCAGATGAACGTCACACACGTACCTTCCTTTGGAAAATTACAATATATCCATGTGTCTATTGATACATATTCTTCTCTAATTTTTGCTTCTGCTCATTCAGGGGAAAAGATTAAGGATGTAAAGAATCATTGCCTTAATGCTTTTGCTTACATGGGAGTGCCAAAATGCATAAAGACTGATAATGGTCCCGCCTACAGCAGTACGGGATTTTCAAAATTCTGCCAAGACTTTTCTATTGTTAATAAGACTGGTATTCCTTATAATCCTCAAGGACAGGCTATAGTAGAACTCTGCCATCGTACCTTAAAAACATATATTGCTAAAGTAAAAAGGGGGGAGCTAGGGGCTCATCTCTCCTCTCCACATTCTATTCTTTCCCTTGTTTTATATATTTTAAATTTTTTATCGGTGGATTCTGCTGGAGTATCCGCTGCAGATAAGCACTGGAGGGATCCTGTTGCAAATCATCCTCTGGTGCGATGGAAGGACCTTTCTACTGGCACTTGGAGGGGACCCGATCCGGTGTTGGTGTGGGCCCGGGGATCTGTTTGTGTCTTTCCACAGGACAATGAAGTTCCTCTTCGGGTTCCTGAGCACTGTGTGCGCCCTGTGGCTGCTGCTAAATCCCGACATGGCAGAGACCTATTGGGCCTTCGTAAAAAACTCTCCCCTTCTGATGCCAATGGGGATTGAGAGCCCAATACGGCCAGCCTTGGCAAACATTATTGTAAGCCTAGGAAGTGTAGCCATGTGGTTGGATTCTTCAGAAGGTAATGTATGGTAACTTTTTTCAAAAATGTTGAGAATGTGTCACACCTTGGAGATTAAGGATAACTGAAGGTCAATGACCTTCATTTGTTAACAGTAGCATGCCAGCTAAGCCTTTTCACATTTTGCAACCCTCTTCAAGCTGGTGTAGTACCTACTATTCAGGAATGGCTCTGTGCAACATCTATTGGCCTCCTGAAATTCATCTAGCCTCTTTTGAAGACACCTTAAAATTTGTGAGCCTGAATGTAGCCATTAATGAGACCATTAGTTCTGCTCCTTGTTTGCTGTTTTTGTTTTTGTTTTCTTTATGGTTCTTAGTTGTTCTTTTGCAGACCTGCCAGCCTAAGTAGTGCTGGGATCAAGAAAAATGGGCCTTGGTGGTTCGTGTTCCTGGAGCTGCGTCCATGCCAGTGGACCATGGCAGTTAGACACAGATGATGCTAACACGCTCCAGAAGAGACTGACATCACTGTTGCCGTTGTTGCTGTTATAGCGGTGGTGGCCACTGCTGCTACTATTTCTGGGATGGCTATTTCATAATTGGGTTCTACAGCTAGCACAATGGAGACCCTGGCAGCAAAAGTAGCTACCACAGTTAGTTAATCTTTCATTCTATTGGGTATGATAAATTTAATTCAACAGTTATATACATTTAAATTGGCTTTGAAAGTTGCAAAAATTATTTAAACTCAAGTTCCATTTGTTTATGGGATACCACTTTACAAGGACTCCAATTTGCAGTAAGGCTCGTTTAAGAAGGGAATGGCTCAATCGCCTTTAGCCTCCTGGCTATGGGTGGGTTAGGACTACTGTTGGTCTTTTCTGGGTCGCACAGATTGCAAGCCCAGCGCCACTTTGAGATCTTTGGCAACAGTTTACTCTACAGCTCACGTGGTTGAGCCTGTATGATAATGAGTATTCAGAGACGGGTAATGCTTGGGGGGCACTCACCAACCTAAGACAGAGCACTTGCGGGGCCTGGGCAGGTGTCTCCATGACGGGTAAGGTGACCTGCTGACGTCCCATGCAACCTAAGTCAGAAGCTCATTTTTTAGTAAAAAGGGGGGACCTGTAGGGCCCTGGTCTCCTCCCATATTGAGTAAAGCCGTTGCCTGCTTGCTGACCTTGACCAGATGTCCTCCCTATTCTAATTCCCTGCCGGTATCCACCCTCCTGAATGCTTTAGGGAAGTTCCTTGTTTGTGTATCCTGCATATTGGGCGTTAACAGCTTAGATGCAAGAATGTAGAACATTCAGTAGCAAACTTCTGCCCTCCGGGGATCCGCCATTGTGCTGTAAGCCTGTATTTAAGGTTTCCTCCCTCTTTCAATAAACGGCATTCGGCTGGCACCCGGCTTACAGCCGTGGCGAATGACTCGCTGTTTCTTGTCTCTATTTTTTATCCGCAGCCCCTCGCTCGGACATGGTGAACGGGTGACAGTAACGCGGGCGTTACCGTTACACAAGAGCTCAGGAGGCTGATATGGGGGAATCACTTGAGCCAAAGGGCTTGAGAACACCTGAGCAACGTAAGACCCTACCATAACAATAACAAAAGAAATGCCCTGGTGTTCACCTGCATGTAGGTGGAGAAGCAGGGGTCCTAGGCTGGAACTCTTAGTAGAGGCCAGTTTTCTTCCTCATCCTCTACTGTAGTTAGCTAGCCCTTCTTCCCTTTCTAATAATGAAAGGCCACCACAGCATCTTTCTGTTTAAAGTTTTATTAAAGCTTAATGAAATAATTAATATCTCTTGTTTTTGTTTTAACCCCAGTACAAAAATACAGTTGATGAATTGACAAAATGGCTCACATAGGGCTTGAAGGATTGAGTGTCTCTAACAGCAACAGGGAAAGCATGCTTCCAGCTGGACTGAGTCCCAGCACATGGCCATTCTTGACACACATTCATGCGAACAGGGAGGCCTGAGCAGAGAGAGGGCACAAAATTTCAGGAAGAAGCCCGGGATTATCACCAAGAGAAAAGGAGAATGTCTTCTTAAAAAACATTATAGAAAAGATACATCCCATCTCCGTTCACTTCGGCATGAATTCAGTAGAAGAAAGTGGGTAAAGACTCAAATACTGACACGGAGTAAGTGGCTCAAGTTTTGTATCAGAGTTTCATCCTTTACATTCAAAGGAATGGATATTTCAGGAGAGAGGGAGCAGAAGACGGTTGGCCATGCTGCTGGATGCACAGACCAGCTTCGTCAGCATGCCTCTTCCACAGTGAGAACTCCTTCCGGTGTAGGGACAAGCTCGGTTTCCTGGTGTTTAACTGTTCTGGGTGATTCCTCGGGATTCCCTCCCTGCTGCTTTTCTTCCAGAACACTCCTTCACGTCACAGCTCGTCTTGAAGGTGTTTCTCTCTGAAGGCATCACCTGTCAGCCTCTCCTGAGCTTCCTTCATCCCCTGAACAACTGGAATAGAGGTAAGGGGTGTGGTAAGCATGGGCCATCTTTAGCAGCTGGCATCTGACAACAAGCAGAGACTTTAAATGTTTTAGGAGAGATATAAGAAGAGACCCGAACTCAAGATCTACTTCTGGATTTCAGCCCTATCGTGTCATGGATCTCTCTTCCCTCCCAGTCTATAAAGCGAGAGAATGCCACTTATATCACACTGTTAGGAAAATTAAGCAAAGAGCACGGATAATAAGTGTTTCATAAACTATTAAGACCTATAGAAATCCTAATTGTTACTTTGGTTAACCCTGTAGCGTTCTTGTTGATGCCTATCATGACTGCACATGCTCAGCTGTCACTCGGGGAAGAGGGAACACTTTCCTGCCGCCCGCTCAGGCCTTTGCTGCATTTATCTCATTCTTTATAGAGATGGTGATGGGTGTGAGTACACACGCATGCACGTGCACATCACGAGAGGAAATGACCTTTCCTGAAGGGCTTGTCATTTCTACTATGAATAACAGAATGGAAAAAGTCAAGTTCTCAGGGGGAAAAAAGAGAAGCTTGGGGAAAAGACCGAGGCAGTCGAATGTCTCCTGCATCTCAAGAATCCCTCCTATGTACCCGTTTGCACTTCCAGGGGGGCAGTGAGGGCCGTGCAGACCTATGAGTGGTGGACTTACAACAGCATGGTGGGAGCTGGGCCGAGCCAGTCTGTCTTGGGAATCTTGCAAACCCACACTTGCTCATAAAAGCAGCTAATGTAGTTAGTTTCTTCCTTTATGTTTTACTTATGTTCTTGGTAAAGCCAGGTTTCAGTGTTTCCAATCTCATGCCAACTAAGCTGTGAGAACTCTGGGAAAGCCTTGTGCTTCCCTTTGGACTGTGGTAGTGTGGGGACCACAAGAGCAATTGCAGAGTCTTAGGGCCGAAAGCCCCACTGCCCCCTCTGTGTGGGAAGTCTGCATCTGATGCCATTTCCAGGTACTCACACTGGTTAAGGTGGGTGCATCCTCCTTACCCGGAGGACAGATATAACACCTCTCTATCTCTTCCCCTTTCCCATCTAGGAATAAGAGTTCCACGGACAACTACAAAGTGACCAGTGACTGGACAGTCTAACAATAAGTGATACGTGGCAACTTAGCAAGCAACTACCCGGCTATCCTTTAAAGGCTGGGGGTAGGGGGATGCAGTGACTCCGCCCCCTGCCTCTAGAATGACAGCACTTCAGACCCAAGAGACCGAAAAGTGAGGCAGATACTTCAGCCTCCCTTCACCCTCTGTGCCACGCCATCCCCTCTGCCTGCAATGTGCTTTCTCTTTTCAGCTGACTACAACTCACTCTTCGGACTCAAGCTACATACATGTTTCTAGCAAGTCTTACCCCCCCCCCCCACGCTCATTTTCATAGTTCGAATTGTCTTTGTGTCTTTCTAGGGACACATTAATATTTTGTATTACATTTCTTATTTATTTTGAGTGTGTGTGTGCAATATACAACAGCACCTGTGTAGAGGTCAGTGGACAGCTAGCAGGAGTCAGTTCTCTCCTTCTACCGGTTCTGGGACATGAACTTAGGTCGTCCGGTTTAGCAGCAGGTGCCTTTACCCACTGAGCCATCTTGCCAGAGCCAGAGACAAATTCTTAGATTGCTTGTCCATTTAGTTTACTATCTAGGAAACTGCTTTGCCTTGCTCAGCTAACAGTTCGCATTCCTCTTCCTCTGGATCCTTCTAAGAACAGTACAGATGCAATGGGAAAACTGAGGCCAGAAGCCAGCACCCACCGCCATAAGCTCCAATTTTTTATTCATTTTACATACCAATGTACTGAAATGTGATTTTAATTGTATATTAATAAATAAAGTTGCCCAGGGGTCAGAGCTATTAGAGCCATAGCAAGAGCGTGGCGGTGGTGGCGCATGCCTTTAATCCCAGCACTTGGTAGACAGAGCTAGGTAGATCTGTGTGTTCAAGGATACAGCCAGCATTGGAGACACATGCCTTTAATCTCAATACCAACCATAGAAGACCTGGAAGTCTCTACAGAGGCAGTCATGTGTTTGGGTTTACAACCAATGAGAAGGCACAGCTAGACTATATAAAGACATACACACAGGAAGCAGCCCCTCTTCGGAGAGCTCTCTTGGCTGAAGCAGGAAGGGTAAGGCTCTTAGTTCTGACCTCTTGGCTTTCTTCTCTAATCGGCTCTGTGTTTCTTATTTAATAAGACGGTTGGTTACATCTACATACCAACCACTTCAGCTTTTAACCAGTCATTAGTTTTCCACTGGCTCAGTTTTATGTTCCAATTGTATCTGATATAGAATCTAGCCAAAACCTTGTCAAGTGGGAGATGTTCCACCAACAGGCTCATAGAAGTAGGTTCCTGTCACAGACCTTGCTGGGATCAACCACTCTGCCTCCTTTCTCTCAGGACTGTACCTTGCTCAGCATTGACGTAGAAATATTTGTAGCTGGGGTTTCCACTCTCATTGATGATCTCAGGCCGCACCTTGCCACTGGGATCTATTGAAGACAAACGGTGTGAGGACTGCAGTAATTACAACAGAAAGGTACTTTGAGCACCATTTGGTAGACAGGCCCTCAGGAGATGAGACCCTTCTCTGCAGCTCATCATGTCACCACACTGGAATTTCATGCTATAATCGTAAAAAATTCCATGTATTTCTTTGAACATAGCTTATGATTTCCGTCTGTACCTTGGCAAATGCTATTCCCTTTCTACTTGATAATGATAGAATTATACATTTTCTTATTTGTATTACCCATTAAATCTGGCAAAAATTTTTCTGTATATTAATTTTTGGGTTTTTTTGTTTGTTTGTTTGTGTTTTTGTTTTGTTTTTGGAGAAAGGATTTCATGTATTCTTAGGATGTCCCCAAACATTAATTTATTTATCTACCACTGAGCTAAATCCCTAACCTGAAACCCTGTCTTTAAAAAAACAAAACAAAAAATGTTGAAAGACACATGCCTGGTTATGCTATTCCGTTGGTTTAGCTGCATACAGACCCAAGGGTCAGAACTACTTATCTATTCCTAGTAGGTGTCTAACACCGTGTTTGATACATGGGTGATGTCCAAATGACTATGAGTGACTCAACGGAAGGTCACACTCTTTATGCTTCCCTATAACAGCAGTTATTTAACGGGGAAAGCTTGCTCATTCTCACCATCACTACCTCAAGAGCTCTCTGTAGCCTAGGCCAGCCTCAAACACATGATCCTCCAACGCTAGGATTATAGGCACGCAGTACCTTGCCCCAGGTCCCTCATTCTTGACTGCTTGGTTTTTGGACACTTCAGTTTGTCACCAGTATAATTCCAATGCTTATCATTCATTTGTCTCTACCAACATCTTATCCTGGGTCACCCAACAGGCTCTTTTGCCTTACCCAAGAAAAGGATGCGTGGAATATAACCCCCATCAGGGCTGAAATCTTCATCCTTGGGTTCCTCTTCATCCTGTTAAGATTAAATATAAACCTTAGATAAGAACATATTCCTCCTCTTCTCAGAGCCTTCCAGAGGATTCCAGGCTTGCTCAGGCCAGGAGGCTCTCTATGAGCTGCTCATGCCCCCCCCCTCCCCCCAGCAAGTCTTAAACTTCATGTTCTACCTTGTTCAGGCATCGTTAGCCACGTTAACAATTGTGCTTATTGTTACCGCCATTCAACAAACCAGACACACACATAACTTGGGCCTCTGGACTTGCTCTGCCTGGACACGCTTCCCCATCACCCACTGGGTTCACTCCCTTTTCTGCTTCTGATTTTTGATCAAATAGAATTTTCTTTCCTAACTGCCTATTTTAAATTGTTAGTAATCTTATCTCCTTCACCGCTAACTTTCAGCCATAGCATTAACCACCACCTGATGTATTTCATTTTATTGGTTTTCCCATGTTAGACTGTTACTTCAGTGAGGGAATTTTGTTCACTGTTGCACTCCCAATCCTGTATCACTGACTCGCACACAGTATTTCCTGAATGAGTAAGACTGACATTGTTACTACATTTTCTGAAGTTGGAGAATATTCACTGGAGACATCTTGTCCTCTTTGAATGAGAAATCCCAGTGTACCCCGGAAAGTAATGAGATAGTGTTCACGGGAAATAAACAGTAATGTTATAGCTTGTGGCATTTACAGGGATTAAATAGTGCCATTATGAGGGCTGGAGAGAGCACTAGCTGCTCTTCCAGAGGACCCAGCAGCACCCACATGGCAGCTCACACCTGTCTGGAACTCCAGTTCCAAGGCTTCTGACACCCTCACACAGACATACATCTAGGAAATCACCAATGAATATAAAACAAAAATAAATTATATACTTAAAAAATATGGTTATTTATTTACACTGCTTTAATTAGCACTGGGCTATACACGCTCGATGCTTTAATGTTGACTGTTTACACATTCCGAAGATTCTTGGATCTATGTTTAAGCAAACAATCTCTTTAAAGAAACTTAATGTCTAGAAGCATCATTGTAAAGTACTACATGGTACCACACTTGAAGAATATGGCCTGGAAGGGAGCACACCTTGGTCACAGTATTTTCTCTCTTTTTAGGTTCTTAGGATTTTGACAGAATCACACACTTGACTTCAGACCTGTCTATGAAATGGGAACAATACCAATGACCAAAAAAAAAAATCCCTTCTAAAACTTGATATTCTAAGATTCAGAATTCCAAGACCTGAATTCTGTATGAAGTCCCTGAGAGATGCTCCACGAGGACACAGGAAGGCTGCACATAAAAGGCTAACACAGCCAAGCATCTAGTAGGTGCTCAACTGAATCACAATTTGCAGGATGTTGTAGCTTCTATATATGGCTGTCTACAGAACAGCTCTATGAAAATGTAAAATCTATCATAATCAGAGGCTAAGGATGAAGTCTCCAAATTTTAGGCACCTAGTCAAATTCATCATTTCTACTTCCTCTCCAAATGCTGCATGGCTTTCTAATACAGCACTCGTGTAAACCTTAGTATTAGAGGTCAAGAGAAAAACAACATATACAAGTAGCCAGTTCTGCCCAGTATCACTTTATACTAAATCTAAAACAATACCTTAAAATCACAGAGGTTGGTGTGTGTGTGTGGAACTCTTGAAGTCTTACCTCCAGATTTACCATAACAAAATTATGGGACAGTTCTGAAATTTCTGTAGATTCTGCAAATTTGGGTTTTAAAGCTAGGGAGAAAAAAAGAAAACATTTTGCAATGACAGAAATATTATCAAACTTAAACACTAGTGAGTATAAACATCACTAATTCTCATTGATGGGTCAGGTATTTGCTAAACTAACTCATATAACTGAAGCTTTTAAGTCTAAAAAACTAGAATTGAGGGCTGGGAAGATGGTCTAGTCTGTAAAGTGCTGCATGCAAGCCTGAGGGCCTAAGTTCAACCCCCAGCACTCACCAAAAAAGCTGGATATGGTAGCATACACTTGTAATTGCAGCATTCAGGAGGATCTCTGGGACTGACTGGCTTGCTAGTCAGCCTTACCTAATCTGGTAACTCCAGGTTCCAACGAGAGGCCTTGCCTCAAAAAACTAAGTAGGGATTAGCAATATGGCTGCAGGTAAAAGCAATTGCCGTGCAAGCCTGGCAACCTGAATTTGATCCCCAGAATCTATGAAAAGGTAGAAGGAGAAAACGGATACACGAAGTTGTCCTCTGTTATTTACCCACACATCATGTGAGCACATACACAATATTAATAAATAAAATGAAAAAGAAACATGGAAACCAATTGGAAAAGATATTCAAGGTTGATCTCCAGCCTCCACATGCACACAAATGTACATGTCCTCAACATGTACAGTTAAAACAAAAAACTCCAGAATACACGATGGTACAGTTGTAGACCCAGCTATTGGGGAGATAGAGGCAGAAGGTAACTTGAACTACTTGAGTTTAAGACCAACCTGTGCAACATAGCAAGACCTGTCCCAATTAAAAAAAAAAAAAAAGCCAGGCATGGTGTAGCACACTTTTACTCCCAGAGTTCTGGACTCAGAGACAGGTGGATCTCTCTGAGTTCCAGGCTAGCCCTGACTACAAAGTGGGTTCCAGGTCAGCCAGAACCACACAGTGAGACCTGTCTCAAACAACAGTAACAATAAGGACAAGAATGTTTTAAAAACCAAAAAAAAAAAAAAAAAAAAAAAATCATAAGAACTGGGCATCTAGCTTCTCACTTGTAACACTTGCATTGTGATGTGATGGCAACTGGGATTCATTTATGAAATAAGGACAATGGGGAGCTGGGTGTGGTAGCACAAGTCTTTAATCAAGGACATAACAGGAGGACCTCTGTTAGGTTGAGGCCAGCCTGGTCTATGTAGTGAGTTCTGGCACAGCCAGGGTTACATAGTGAGACCCTGCCCCCCCAAAACAAAAAGATTATTTATGGGCAGAAGAGATGGCTCAGTGGGTAAGGATGCCCGCTGCCACTCCTGATGACCTGAGTTCAATCCCTGTAACCCACATGGCAGAAGAGTGGACTCCCACAAGTTGTCCTGTGACCTCCACACTGTAAATGTGTGTGTGTGTGTGTGTGTGTGTGTGTGTGTGTGTTATATAGTACACATGGAGGTCAGAAGACAACTATGTGGAGTTTGTTCTCTCCTTCCACCTTTACATGTGTTCCAAGAATCAAATTTGTGATGCCAGACTTGTGTAGCAAGTGTCTACTCAATAAGCCATCTCACTGGCCTCTGCAGTTTGCTTTTTATAGTTATATTTCAATTTGATCTCTATTGAAAAAGGAGCCACAATGTTAGTAGTTGATGAGGGGGGCGGTGTTGACCCTCACACTACGGCCCAGGCTGTCCTGGACCTCACTGGAGTTCTCATGCCTGTCTCCCAAGTGCTGGGATAAGGAGTCCCAACACCACCTCTGGGGTTTGTTTTGGTTTTGCTGGTTTGTTTGTTTGTTTGTTTTAAATAATGGGGTCTCTTGGGCTGGGAGTATAGGTCAGTTAGGAAAGTGCTTGTTCAGCATGCACAGTGCCCTGGCTTAGATCCCCAGTACCCAGGTATAGTGGCACACACTTGTAATTCCAGGACTCGGGGGAGACAGGAAGATCTGAAGTTTGAGGTCATCTTTCACTACACGGTGAGTTCACAGTTAGCCTAGGCTACATGAGACCCTGTCTCAAAACAACACAAAACACCCACACAACAGATATAAATAAAATGCTGGGCTGGAGCAACGGGTCAGCGGTTAAGAACACTTACTGCTCTTGCAGAGGACCTGAGTTTGATTCCCAGGATCCACAGGGTGGTTTACCATCCTCTGTAACTTTAGTTCTAGGGGATCTACCTACCCTCTTCTGCCCTCTGAAGGCACCAAGCCTAAGTGTGGTACACATACATACATGCAGGCAAAAAACACTCATAAATACAATGAAATATAAACAAATGTGTACTAAAGAAAAACTAACTAAAATTTTAAAAGTTAAGAAAGAAAAAGCAGGGTCTCTCGATGGAACTCATGCTATCCTTGAACTTCTGATCCTCCTGCCTCAGGCTCCCAAGTGCTGGGATTACAGACATGCACTACAGTACTTGGCTTTTACATTCCTCTTATTGATCTTATTTTTGAGACAAGGACTCACTCTGTTGTCCAGGGTGACCTCAAACTTGCACCAATGCTTGTTTCAGCTTCCTGAGTGCAGGGATTACAGGCAGCTGCCGTGCCCAGCTGTACTTCTTTTCAACTAGGATTTTACTAGTTGTAGTGTATCAGTGAAAGATAAAACCTGATTGGTGACACGGCAGGCAGAAAGAATATGCCACAGTCAAATATCCTCTGGTTCTGACTGATTCTCTCCTTCCCTAAACCGTTTATGTCCCTCTGTACAGAATTCCAGATTCTCCTTAGATGTACTGTCCATGACATTAAAATACTTAACTCCAAACACCACGTGAACTGTATCTTAATCATCCCATCCCCCCTCAAGCCTCCTGCAAAAATAACTGCAAATTTCATGAAGGGAGAGAATGTGTTGAATTTATTTGGTATTGTTCAAGGAAATCAGCAATGCTCTGCAAGCAAGCCTGATGTCAGAGTGAAACACTTGTACTTACCTTTGCAAGCTCCACACCAAGACTTATGGATGATCACCATCAGGGGCAAGCCACTTAAAAACAAAGAAATTATTTTCTAGTAAAATCCTTCAAAAGTACGCTAACAAAACAACAACCAGTTCATTGAGTCAGAGTATTGCATATAAATGTTCCTGCTGTATGGCTTCAGTTGGGAAACTGTAAAACAATCCAACTATTTCACTAATAGATTATCAGAAAAACTACTGTAAATTCTGTTTTCATTAGTTCTGCAAATTTGGCTTTAAAAGTAGGGAGAAAGCCGGGCGGTGGTGGCACACACCTTTAATTCCAGCACTCGGGAGGCAGAGCCAGGCGGATCTCTGTGAGTTCGAGGCCAGCCTGGGCTACCAAGTGAGTTCCAGGAAAGGTGCAAAGCTACACAGAGAAACCCTGCCTCGAAAAACCAAAAGTAGGGAGAAAAAAGTGGAATAGAAGAAAAACATCAAATTATATTTTAGATGTTACTGTATCTCTAAGTGATTATTACACAACTGAAAATGTAAATAAAAACCTTCCATTAGCATGCTAAGTAAAAAATTAGGAGAGAAATTATCAACAGGGCCAGTGGGTAAAATGCTTGCTGTGTAAGCATGACAGCTTGAGTTTAGGTGTCCAGCACCTCTTCCGTCACCTTCTCCATGACACTTAGAATGTCTCAGACACAGTACTCTCAGCGTCTTTACATCCGCTATGTCCACCACATACATTGTTATTGATCTCAAACACAGAGCATTCACGCTACGCCAGTGCTAGTCTACATGATTAGCTCATTTAGTAAGTGTTAGGTGAACTGTTTAGCTACCTCACCTTAGACTTACTAAGAATCCGAATGGACTGACTTGGGCCTTTGACATTTGCAAAGGCTTATAAACCACACAAGAATGACAAGGGTAAGGAGATGGCATTCACTACATAGCCCCACAAATAACCCTAGGGTAGAAACTTTTTAAAAATTTGTAATTATGGGCCAGGCATTGTGATACATGGCTTTAACGTCAGCAGTCTGGAGGCTGATCTCTGAATCTGAGGTTAGCTTGGTCTAAATAATGAGTTGCAGGCCAGCCAAGGCTACATAGTGAGACCCTGCATTTCAATGAATAATTACATTTAATTGAGTGTGAAAAATAATTATACTTATTTCTTATTGGTTTTCAATACAAGGTTTCTCTGTGTAGCTCTGGCTGTTCTGGAACTCAAGAGATTTGCCTGCCTCTCCCTCCTTGAGTGCTGGGATTAAACACATCTGCCACCACCGCCTGGAATAATAATTACATTTATTTGAGTGTATGTGCATCCATGCATGCTCCTGGGAGACCTAGCAAGGAAGACAGCATATACACTGGAGATCATAGGTCTTCTCCTTTCACGGTCTAAGTCCTGGGGATTGAACTTGGACTGTTAGGCTTGGAGGCGAGCACTCTTGCATGACCTGCCATCTCATCTGTCCTTGTACTTTTGATTCAGGGTCTCTACATAACCTACACTGGGCTAAAACCCATGGCAATCCTCCTGCCTCAGCCTCCTGAGTGCTAGGATTACAAGCATATGCCAACACACTCATCTAGGGTGGATACTATTAATGGTCTCATAGAAAGGAGAAAATTAATCTGTGATGTAGCTCAATGGTAGATAAAGCACATGCCCAGCATGTACAAGGTTCTGGGTTCAATCCCCAGTCCCACCCAGAAAGATCAAGACTCCCAAGAGATTAACTAACAGACTGTATAAAATAAAGTTTTGCCATTTATAAGCTAACAAAGACTTGATTCCAAAACCAATGTTCATTATAGTGTCCTTCATTTAGAAGAGCCATCTAGATAATACATGTTTGCTGACCATTTTTCTACAGCGGTATTTCAAATACTAACTTTTCTACAGTCTTCCAAAAGCACCTTCTCCCAGCAGCTAGTTAATCCTCCACAGGTTCTGTGATGGCTACCCTTCATCCTATTGAGCATGTGTGCATTCCACACAAACAATTTCTCAAGGCAAAAGAAAAGTCTGAAAAAATCATAGATAACGGGGATCCAGTACTTACCGTTTGTTACCAACAAAATTAAGATGACAATGTTGTTTGCCTTGAAATACACGATGAAGCACAATCGTTATGGGAGGTACCACAACGTATAGTCCAAATAACTAAGCCTCTTATATAAAAATACTATCAGCCAAAGACATGCCACGACACATGTATATATAAGGCATTAGGTTGCAGGGATAACATTAAGAGTCCAACAGACAACTTTAAAAGATTTTTATTAGAGGAAATATCTAATGGTTGTCTTACACAAATATCAGTTTCCCAGAACAAAAGATGCACCTGTGTTCGAAGCTCCAGGATAGATAGCAAGAAGTACTGCACTCAAAAATACTTGTCGTATGAAAGAAGGGCCATACAAAACTGTATCGTCTTCGCTTTCTACTCACAGTTGATTTAAAACAATCCTCCATCCCGATGTAGTTAGTATCCCCAAGCAGAGCCCAACCAAAGAAAAACTCTGCCCACCTGAGATTTCTGGAGCACCTATGCCTCAGCTTATGCTATACACTCAGATGTGACACGCACAGAGGCAGTCAAACTTAGCAATCCTAGCACTACAGTACGCTCTGTGGACCTCCAGACCATTCTTCCTAGACAAAGTACAGTGGAATAAAGACAGGAGCCATCGCCGCCTCCCACTACCGCTATTAGTCCAAACTTTGGCTCAGATACTGAAGAAACATGTTGGCCAGTTGAGGCAAGTTCTCGTTGTTGGGATGCATTTTTGTGTAGGAAATAAACTGGCGACGGTGGCGACTCAGTTCCGCCAAGGTCAAGGGCCGGGTAAACTGGAGATGCTGTGTGGTGCCAGGAAGTGTTAACACGTCTCCGGGTACAGCGCTCTTCTGTGCTTCCATCAGAGCAGTCAACACCTGGCTCGTAGCCTGGTCCAACTGGTACAGAAAGTTGCCAGAGGCTAGGGGCTGGGACTGCGTAGACTGATGGGGTGGGGGGGCCCGGTTCTCAAACAGAGCAGCCCGGATCTCAGCCAGCGGCAATGGCTCTTCTAAACCCACCACGGTGAACAAGGGTCGATCCCAGCGGTTCCGAGAGTCGGGAGACTCAAAGCGCTGCGCTAAGGACTCCAAAAGTTCGGGAGGTAAGGCACTGGACGCAGGCTCTGCAGATTGTTCCGACTCCAGAGTGACTACGGCTGGAAGACTTGAGGGCGGGACTTCCTCTGGATCCAGTTCCCTGGGGACGGCGGGCAGGACTTCCCCATTTGCAACCGGGCTGGCGGCGCGCTGCTCCCCGGCAGCGCCGGTCTCCGGAGGTTGCTCACCCTCCTCGGCGCGCGACCTCCAGCTCACACTGACAGCCGGGCCGCGGTCACCCGTGGCGTCAGCCACCTGAGGGCCGCGGCTCGGCCGGAACGGGCGTATGCAGTAAACTAAGCAGAGCTGCGTGCGCGCAGCCCGCGCGAGGCAGTACAGCTCGTAGCGGAAGCCCTTGATGTAGTTCATGGAGTCCAGGATGACCACGTCCTGCCGGCTCAGGCGCCGCTCCACCGCGGCCCGCAGCGCGGCGCGCAGCGTCTTCTCCCGGGCAGAGTCGCCGTACACCGCCGCGTTCTCATTGCCCAGCACCGAAGCATCGTCCACCACGTGCACCGTGTGGCCCTCGCTGACCAGCGCCCGGCGTAGCTCTTCCGTACGCTGGCTCTTGCCGGTCGACGGCAGCCCGCAAAACACCACGAGCGGCATATTCTCTGGGGCCACCCATGTGCGGACGTTGCGTCAACTTCCGGCATGAACCGGAAGTGAAGCCCGGACGTCCTGTTTCCCCACCACCACGGCTACGAGCTTTTGTTTCTATGGAAACGGGAACGCTAAACCAACTAGTTCCAGGACCGAAATTCTCAGAAAGGAGACGCGGAGATTAGAATGGCATCGGTTATTTACACCAAATGTCATAGGCCTAAGAGAATGATTGCCCTGCCGTCAAAGAAAATGCCTATTTATTAATTAGGATTTAATGGGCATTCTAAAAAATTACTAGCATCAGATTTAGCATACGGAAAGCAATTTACAAATGATGCTTCTCTATTCAGGACTTCTCTTACACCGCGTAGCTCTTAGTAAATGTTTACTCATAACACTCATAACAACTACTTCAATTGTCAACATCTTTCTATGGTATGATATGAACATAAAACTGTTCCCCTAAGGAAATCAAGGGTCTTAACTGGAAGAATTAAGTATCCACACACAGTAAAAAATGCTATGGGTAGCCGTACATTAGTGTGAAGAACAGAAGTGGTGAGCTACCCAGAAAACTCATTGAAGACCTTGATTGATATTTTAATTTGTTTCTATTTGTTTGGGAGAGGGGTGCTGGTCTAGGGCCTCATGCAGGCACTACCACTGAGCTACATCCTCGGGTCAAAATTTTATTTATTTATTTATTTATTTGTTTGTTTGTTTGTTTGTTTGTTTTTTGAGACAGGGTTTCTCTGTGTAGCTTTGCGCCTTTCCTGGAACCCATTCTGTGGCCCAGGCTGGCCTCGAACTCACAGAGATTTGCCTGCCTCTGCCTCCTGAGTGCTGGGATTAAAGGCGTACGCCATCACCGCCCGGCAAATTACTTAATTTTTAACTTGAAAGACTAATGGGAATTTTCATCTTGGACAGGCTTGTCAAATGCAATGTAGATTTTCCAATTAAATCTGAATTTAAGATTTTTAAAAAATTGCATTAAGCTGCATGGACATATTCTATTTTCCTTTGTGTAAAATTTAAATTTAGCAGGGCATCTTTTATTTCTATTATTAAATCTGGCAATTCTACTGGAGAAAATTCGAGACGCCAGTGTCACGAGACTGTAGGCTCTGTTCTGGAACAGCAAGTAGTAGTTTGGTAGGTGCAGGAGTGTAAGTGTGAGCATGTCTGTGCCAGCAGTGTGGTATCACACAGGGCACATATGTTGGGGTAGAGTAAGTCTCCAACACAGTACAGTAGAGAAATGGAAGTCGTGGATCTGCTACTTAACAGCAGTTTAAATACTGCAAGGTAATTTCACTTTTCTGTATCTCGGTTTCTTTTCTGTAAACTGTAAGTTATTTCATAGGTATACCAATCTCAGAGGTTGTGAAGACTAAAGAAACCAATCCATGTATACAATGGGCAGTTCCTGGCCTCTGCCTCCTCCCCCAGCCCTTAAGCTCTGGGTTGTTGTACATAAGCCTGAAATATGACAGTATTTTAGCTTTAGGCTAGTAGACAGTATAACTTTCAGGTTTAGAGCATAGGCTCTTTAGTTAAAGAACCTAAAGAGGTGTTGGAAGCTCAGCTCTGCTATATACCAATTTGGGATCTTGGGCAAATTAACTGTTGAGCGCCTTAATTTCTCACTGCTAGAAAAGAAAGTAACAATACTTCATAGAAATGTGAAAACTAAATGAGTTAATTCAGATTATTTACCCAGTAAGTGCTGAGTTTTTGTTATCGGTAACAAAACTTTAGTTCTTATGGGGCCTTGACATAGCCCTTCACCTGAAAACAATGCTAAGTTAATGATTCTATTAAGTAATAGAAAGTTTTGTTACTATAAATGGCATGACACCATGCTTTATACCTTGCCGCTGCTTCTTTCTTCCCATCTTCTAAAGTCCTCCAGTGGATATGATCTCCAAAACCTGAAAGGAAAGAGCCTTATAAACATCCATACAATGAACAAAGATCATAGACACAGAAGGAAGTGAGGCATGTTTATAATAGAGCCACAAACAGGAAGGAAAAAAGAAAAAACAACAAAGCTAAGAGCCTGGCGTTCAACACCCAGCTCACTGTTTTCATGCCTCTCAATGGAGATAATACCACCTAATTAATAATTGCTAGGGAGATTAAATAATGATGTGAAGTACCACAAACTATGCCAACAATACTGTAAGAGCGAATGAGAATGTCCTGCACTGTAACCAGAAATCGTATCCCTGAAGTGACACACGGTGCAGCTTAGTCACAAAGACATGGATCTGTAACTCTTCTTCACATGAAGTATGTGGGGTTTTGAATGAAGCCATTTAAGTCCCAATGTCACCATCTATAAAATCAAGACACTAATTTCTACCTCTGAATATTGGTATAAGGAACTAAAAAATGAGGTCAGGTGCATTAATTGTCATTATTCCCACAACTCAGCCAGAATGTTTTTTTTTTTCTTTTTAAAACTATATTTGTTTATTTTTTTTTTACATATACCACAACCTTCGTGTAGAAGTCAGAGGACAACCTTCAAAAGTTGGCCCTCTCTTTCCACCATGTGGGTCCCAGGGACTGAGCTCAGGTTGGCAACATTTGTGTTAATCGCCTTTACCCACTGACACACCTCCCTGGCCCCCATGATCTTTTTCAATGACATCATTGCTTAGTAAGAAACATTTCGGAGGATATCTAATGTTCCAAATAAAAGGTCAACTCTCGAAGGACTGCTTACAAAGGCTTCAACAAGAAAATAAGACTTGGCTAGGCAATGGTGGTGCACACCTTTAATCCCAGCACTGGGGAGGCAGAGCAGGTGGATCTGTAAGAGTTTGAGGCCAGCCTGGTCTACAGAGTGAGTTCCAGGATAGCCAGGGCTCACAGAGAAACTCTGTCTTGAAAAACCCAAACAAAACAAAACAAAACAAAACAAAACACCTGGCTGGGTGTGGTGGCGCACACCCTTAGTCCCAGCACTCAGGAAGAGCAGGCAGGTGGATCTCTGAGTTCCAAGGCCAGCCTGGTTTACATACAGTTCCAGGACAGCTAAAGCTACATGAAAGACTTTGTCTTAAGACCAAAGGACAAGTAAAAGCACCCTACTCACTTTTGCAACCTCACTCTACACTTTTCTCAAAACCCAAGACACAGAAGTATTTATTTCCGCCTCTTTACATGCAGCACTGTGTGTATTCTCTCCCCTCCAGGCTTTTTCATAATCTGTCTACCTTTGCCTTTCTTCCCCACCCTTGCCTCCAACTCAGCACTGAGGTTTAAGGCATTTCCTTTTATTAGGACATACTCACAAACCACCCAACTCTTGTCCCACTACATTTCCCAGACAGAATCTTTAAACATTTCTGTGTCCATTTCCCTTATTCCAAAGGGAATTCCCTAAATGCTGGGACCAAACTTCTTGTATCTTTTCCTGCTTCCCTAGCACTTAGCACTACACACGACTGTTGCAAGTACTCCATAAAAGAGTTCTTGAAAAATCTTGTTATATCCAGAAAACACTAGTGATCATAATGTTAGGTGCTGTTTATTTGAATTGATTTATTCTTTCAAAATTTCCTCTATATATTATCCTCTTTTATCCTTCCCTCTCACTAAAGCCCTTCTTCCTAAGTTCCCCTCCTATTTGTGTGTGTGTGTGTCCGTTTAATTAGGATTGCACTCATGAGCCTGTGTGGGAGGTCACCTACTTGAGCAAGGGCAACTTACTAATGGCTACACCGTTGAGGAACGACTCCTCCAGCAACCATTAGGTTACAAACCTACTGGAAGTGCTCTAGCAAGCCCACGGCAAACACGGCTCAGACAGGTTTCGTCATTCACCTTTTGTGAAGGGCCCCCAAATAGCTTAACCACACAGCAGCCATGACAGGCTTAGGGGCCTAGACACAGCTTCTGTGACAGGCTTACTGGCAGGCAACACCCAGATCCAGGAAAAGCCTTAAGCTGATACCACCCAGGGATGAAGTACCTGACATCCCAAACATTCCAACCATTAGATAAGGTGGCCAGATGCTCCTGAGTCTAGCACACACCTATTTTTTGTTTTACAGATACCCCTAGACAATTGTCAGCCAATCAGGGTCCTGGACCCTGGAAATCCCCTCACCTCAACCTCTGCTATGATAAAAACTCTGCCCCACCTGAGCTTAGGGCTCTCTGCTCTCACCGCTGTGTTGGACAGACAGAGGGACCAAGCTCAGGAGCTTGAAATAAAGGCTCTTTGCTTTTACATGCGGGATTCGGTCTCCGTGGTGGTCTTTTGAGGGTCCCTGAGATCTGGGCTAACACCTTTCTCCCCCTTGCCAAACCACAGATTACATTCCTGAAGCCACCAAGGTCTATTCCCTTATTTGGCCATTTCCTCCTCCTGAGGCTGACCACCAAGGTCCAGCTCTCAAAGTACTGAAGTTCAGCAATCAAAATCTCCCTTTTGGCTCTATCAGTTAGAGAATCATTAAATTCTTTTTTTTTAAATTTTTTTTAATTTTTAAGATTTGTTTATTTATTATGTATAGTGTTCTGCCTGCATGTATCCCTGCAGGCCAGAAGGGGGCACAAGATCTCATTACAGATGGTTGTGAGCCACCATGTGGTTGCTGGGAATTGAACTCAGGACCTCTGGGAGAGCAGTCAGTGCTCTTAACCGCTGAGCCATCTCTCCAGCTCCCATTAAATTCTTAAAACTGTCATTTTCCTATGTGCCACATCTGTCTCCTCTCTACCCAGAGGCAGTCCTTTGTCCCTCCAGGGCAAACACCTCCCCCACTCCACCCTGGCCCCTTTTCTCTTCTCCTCTGTCCTCTATCTCCTGTCTTTGTCTCTTATTCCCTGCCCTTTGTCCCTCTGGGGCAAATCTCCTCTGTGGGTGTGTCCCATGTCGCCTATAGCTCCTCCCAGGGGAGTAGGGCTTGTGAGACCCGTGTGTAGGCAGCCACAGCTGCTGTGAGTTTGTGGTGCCACAGCCATGTCCTGTCCAGAAGACAGCATTTCACAGCGTTCCTTCCCATCCTCTGGCTTTTACTCTTTATGGCCTCTCTTCTGTGATGTTCCTTGTATCTGCTATTATTAATCACCTCATATGTGGACAGCACATTATACAAGCCAACTCATGCTACCTTGACAATCATTCACTATTTCCCCTCTCTAGATCTCAGTTTTCTCCGGATTCGGATAGGTATAATCACTGTCTCTCATAAGGTTATTTCTGAATAGCAAACAAAATCATAAAAATGTTAACACAGAGTGTGACACATCAGTATGGAGTAGCTTTTGCTTTTCTTTACAGCTGAGACTCTCGGAGAAGCTAGTAAATTATACTAGGTTATCTCACTGCTAAACAACCAACCTGAGATTTAACATCCAGCCTTATGCCTTTTCGGTGACTACATTCGTCTTTCAGATATTTATTTCCCCCAAATGAATTAGTCTAATTGTTATCAGTGTTCTACCACAGGGAAACAAAAGCTCACCCCTGTTAACACACAGGAGCGATATCCAAACTAACTACCATCATTTTTCCATCTCAACAGTATGGGCTGCTGGCCAAGGGGGAGGGGAAGTGACACTTGCCTAAGGCCCCAAGTTTGATGCTGAAGAGTGAATCATTGAGAGTGAATTTGGGAAGATGCCCAGAACTGGAAGGTGCTGAAGGTGTTCGTCATCACTCTACTCACAAGCCTCAAACCTGGACAATTGGATCCTGCTTTGGCAACATGCCTGACTGAAGAGCCTGCAGGGATACCTGCAGGGATACCCACCCACAAAACAATGACATCCTAGATAAAACAGA
This sequence comes from Peromyscus eremicus, assembly GCF_949786415.1. Lineage (NCBI taxonomy): Eukaryota > Metazoa > Chordata > Mammalia > Rodentia > Cricetidae > Peromyscus > Peromyscus eremicus. The sequence continues at coordinate 123,312,061 of NC_081417.1, read as the reverse complement.
CTTTCAGGACTGATTCAACTGCAACAATGGAAATCCCTCTGCAAACACAGAGTAAGCCAAAGTCAGAAGAACAAGCAAAGGTGAGGCCCCAAAAGCAAACATCTATTATGATATGGCAAGCTGGAGATGAGCCTGAGTGAGACTCTCCTAACCTTTCTGGAAGGAAACATATCCCACATTAGGACTCTAAGGTAGTTAACGATGAACAACTATTGCGAGTTCACCACCATAGATCCACAAATTGGATAGGGGTGTGTGTGTGTGTGTGTGTGTGTGTGTGTGTGTGTGTGTGTGTGTGTGAGAGAGAGAGAGAGAGAGAGAGAGAGAGAGAGAGAGAGAGAGAGAGAGAGAGAGAGAGAGAGAGAGGGAGCAAAAAATCATCAGAAGCAACAGAGTTAGGCCATGAGGGCTTTAGGTACTAGGTTTATCAACCACAGAATTAAAAGCAAAACAGAACAAAAACTACATACAAAGTGTTTAGAGAAATAACTCATGGACTCATAAAATAAACTGTCAAATCTAAACCAGGAAAAGGTGGCATATATTTGCAATCCCAGCATTCAAGAGGTGCTGAAGTTCTGATCCTTAGGACTTTATAATATGATACTGTTTGAAGACACGGTCTTTAAAGAGGTAATGAAGTTGGTCCTACATCTTGAAAGAAGAGATTAAATACACATAGAGGGAAAGCCACGTTAACAGAGAAAGAAAAGAGCCAGAACGCCAGAACAAGTAGAAACCAATGCTGCCAACATCTTGATCTTGCTTTCAAGCCTTTAGAATCATAAACACATAAATTTCTGTTGTTTAAACCATCGAATTTAGTGCTCAGTCTGTAAAGCACTTGCTACACAAGGAGGAAGACCCACTTCAGTTCTGAATCCATGTAAAAAGCTGGGCCTGATGGTCTGCATATGTAATTCCAGTGCTGGGGACGAAAAGACTCCAGGATCCCTGGAGTTCACTAGCCAGCCAGCCAGCCCTGGTCCCAAAGAGTGATTCTGTCTCAAAAATAATGTGGATGGCCACCTGAAAAACAATACCTGAGGCTGACCTCCGGCCTCCACATGCATGAACACACACATACATGAACAGAGATAAATAGAGCCCCACTTAATCTATAGTACTCATAGCAGCCCTAGCAAACTAATAGTGTCATTACATTTGTTAAAATGCACAAAATTCACACTAATAGTTCAATGTAATATAAACTGGAGATCTTCATTAGCAAATGTGTCAGTGCTAATATAGGAAGTGGGAAAGAGAAAGGGCCTATATGTAGACTCTGTATTTTCTGCTATATCTTTCCTTTTTCCTTTTTAATGTGTGTGCAAGTATGTGTGCGTATGTGCACGTGGGAGTGCATGCCATGGCACATGTGTAGAGGTCAGAGGAAAACTTTATGGAGTGAATTCTCTACTTTCACTGTGGAGTTGGTTCCAGGAATCAAACGTAAGTTGACACACTTGTGCAGCAAGTGCTTTTGTTGAACTCCCTCTCAGCCCCTCTTTTGTTTGCTCAATTTTTAAAAACTTCAATGGATAGGTTAAAATAGCAGCCTAGAGACAGGCGGGGAGGTAACCAGCTCTCCTGAATGCAGCACAGACGCCAGGAGATGAAAAATGTAAGAGCTTAGGTAACAAAAACAATCTTGATAATGTATTTTTTAGCACAGCGGTTCTTAAAATGTGTTTACGGGTATTAATTTATCTTTCCTCAGAATAACCTTGTGAGGTGCTGACTCCTTCCTTTCTTCTCACAGAGAAGGAAACCGAGGTTAAAGAGCTTGCCCAGGGCTCCATGCCTGTGAGAGGCAGCGCTGGAACTGGAGTGTAGGTGGTTGCATCTCTAGTTAGAGCCATTCACTACACTTCCCGGCTTACTAAGGTTAAAGAATGAATGAAGGAAGAAATGCACCTTGGGAACACCAACTTCAGCTATGGAACACGGGGTGGGGTGGGGTTGGGGGGGTTGGGGGCGTTTGCTTGCCTTTGTTTTCCCCTGGAAAAAGAACTTATACAGGCACAGTCCTAAGCACCCATACTCCTGGCCACGGCAGCACCTCTGTAGACACTCCAGTTTCCTAAGGTGTCACCTGCAAGACAGTTTCTGCCAGTCATCTGCAAAGGAAGCTAAAGGCTCCTGTGTCAGCAGCTCTTTTTTTCCCCCAAGATGACGTTCAAATCAGGAAAAGCCATTGCCAAACACAGTATTTATGTCAGTGTCCAAGCTCTTGGTCCTAAAAATTGTTTTAAAGACATTAGAAAAGCATCAGCCCACGTTCCAGCTGTGAAACCTAAAGAACGAAAGGTCGAGTGTCAGAGCGGCAGCCAGGCCTGAGATAGGGACCCTGTACCTGAAAGGTAGAGTGACTGTGGCCCAAGTGATGTCTGCAGTCGGAAAGCTGAGCTGGAATCCGAGTTCAGCTCTTCTATCGTTTGCACAGTGCTAAATACAGCTGACAAAAACACGTCTCATGGAGTGACGGTGCCTGTAAACAGGGCATGGAGTGGTACTGTGCCCACTTTTAATTCCGGAGATTGAAGTCATCTATTTCTATTACAGGAGGGATGAGCACAGGAATGGCTCATTTCTTCCCTTGCACTGGAGGCCAGAGTGGTGTACTGGTTAAGGACACGGGCTCTGGGATTCATCTTCCTGCCATCCACTTACTAGTTAACTCCTAAGGCCTCATTTTAGATTCTTCATCTGTGAAATGGGGATGACAAGGGAAATATTACCCATCTCATAGAGTTACGATGAGATTAAATTAGTCACTGTATGAAAAACTGCACAGATCAGTACCTGGAAGCTAGCATACAAAAAGTAAATGTTAGTCACTATGCTTCTCTTCATGGGTGATTTATTTTAGACTTCTAGTCTATAGAGAACAGCGAGTGTTTTCAGACACTGAGATGTTAGAGCTGCAAGGCCCTCAGGACACATTTCTAATCCAACCCTCTGGAAGACCAGAACTGGCTAAACAGCCTGACCAAGATTAAAATCTAGGCCTAATAACTCCAGTATAGTTCACACTCCTAAACTGCTGGGCTTGCGCTTCACAATGAAAACTGCTGGGGGAGGGTAGGAAAGGTCACTCAGTCCTTCCTCTCTGCAAACTGCCAAGGTATCTTCTACAAAGAGCTGGAGCTATTTAAACATCCTGGAAGAGAGAATAGTCATCCAAAATCTTGGGAACTCCTGCCTCGGGCAGCACTTTTTTTCTCTTTTGAGGTGAGGTGAGTATGATATCATCTTATGTCCATAGAATCTATATGTAAGCAATATATAAATCAGTCTGTTTTACAATAGGATTATCAGTACTTGAGACATTGTGACCTAATAGGGCTCACTGTGCAGTTTATCACTTCCTTCATAGGTGGAAATCTACACATCACTTTAGAAAAGCTTTTTCTCACCTTCCTAACTCAAGTAAATGGCAGCTCCCTTGTCCTCTTCAGCTTTTTTACTTCCTACTCTACCACAGCATTATATGATAAAAGCTGAAATTCTCCTATTAATCTGTCATGAATCTATCCTATTCTCACCCTCTTTCTGACTTTTATATACATTTAATAAAAGCAAGAACTTTGTTCTCTTTAATGCCATGTCTCTAGTACCCAAGCCAATGACCAATATATGATTGGTGATCAAAAATCAATGCTAACGTAATTGACTGCGTTCGGTTCCACTAAACTTCCACTCAGTCGCATTGCCCAGCAAGGAATGCAAAAATAAGGAACATTAAAAACAAACAACCACTGGGTGGTGGTGGCGCATGCCTTTAATCCCAGCACTTGGGGGACAGAGGCAGGTGAATCTCTGAGTTGGAGGCCAGTGTGGACTACAGAGCGAGTTCCAGGATAGCCAGGGCTACACAGAGAAACCTTGTCTCGAAAACCAAAACCAAATCAAACCACCACCACCACCAACAACAACTAACAAACGGACTGGAGAGATGGCTCAATAGTTAAGAGAACTCACTGCTCTTCCAGAGTTTGGTTCCCAGAGCCCATGTCAGGCAGTTCACAAGGGCCTGTACCTCCAGCTCCTGGGGAGCTGACACCCTCTTCTGACCTACTTGGGCCACATATTTGCACATACACACAAAAAATAAATCCTTTAAAATTAAAAACAGCATGATTGGGCCTGGAGACGGCTCAGCAGATAAGAATAATTGTGAAGACAAGTGGGTCTAAGTTCAAATCTTAACTAGTCATATAAAAATCTGGCATGGCAACTCATTCATGTAACTCCCAACATTGGGGATGGGATCCCAGGAGCTCACTGGCCAGCCCCTCCAGCCTAAATGGTGGTGAGCTCAGGTTCAATGAGACACCCTGTCTCATAAAGTGGAGTACAAGCAGCAGAGGAAAACACCCAGCATCCTCTTCTGGCCTAGTCAGGTGTGCCATGCACCAGCAAACACGTGGGCAGATACCACACTTAACACATACAGACATATACACCCCCCACCCCCACCCCCAGCAGCAGCAGCAGAAGGAACCCATACAGTAAGGTCAATACACAAAAATACTCAAAGCAGGGTTGGGATCCATTTACGACTCACCCAGTTAGTTAATTTCAGCTTTCAAAAAAGAACTGATGAGAAGGTATTCAAGTTTAAAAGATGTAGGTAATAACATGGAGTACGGTGTTCACACTTCCCTAACCTTCATTCATAACCACTGATCCCTCGATCTAAAAAATCAGTTTCTTCCAACACACTAGCTGAGCTACACCATAGACAACTGTTGGTAACCTAGCAGAAGACCTAGCCTTCATTTGGCTCTTTCTTCTGCATCTCCTGGGTATTCAGGAGCGGGGTCATGGAAATGGTGAGGAACCTTCAGACCCAAGCGGCTATCTCTGAAACACAGGTCACCAGCGACCCTATTTCTTCAAGCGGAAAGGTGATGGTTCCTAAAGGCTTCCCAAGCACTCAACACTACAATGTTGGACTCTTTAAAACATCCCAATTTAAGAGCCATATCTTCCCAAACCCAGGAATTAAGAGCGCCCTCAAGTACAACTTCCCTCTCTTAAATTCTCTCCCGACCTGGTACTCCCTACCCCGAGAAATCCCCCGGAGCAGCTGAGGACGTTAAAAAGGAATCTGGTGTGGCCTAAGATACAGCGAGAGAAGAAGGGACAAGAAGGGGACCCGGGGTCGGTAAAGATTACGATAAGAACCAGGTCTGACCCTTTCCAAGCCCAGTGCGTCCGTCTGAAGAAGTGATGAGGATCAGGAAACTGAAGCACAGCAAACAGGTGGCCCCGAAACGAAGCGACATCTCCACGGTGGTAGCTGCAGGGCCACCGGACTGAGGGAACACAGGCTTCCTAGCAGAGGGTCCGCTCCAGTCTCCAATCGCCGCTCAGCCCAACCCCTCCGGTTCCCAGATTTCTTTCCTTTTTTTTTTCTTTCCCCCCACCAAACACTGAAGGAAGTGATGTTAGACGGATGTGGGCGGTGCCTCCGGGGTCCGCTTTGGAATGGAGTAAGTTTAAAGGTGCAGATCACGTAGAAGGATAGGGGAGTACATCTCGAGTTTGCTTTCCCTAAATCCTGTTTGTCCAAGCCTAGGAACACAGACCGATAAGGTGGGCCGAGATGGTGGGGGCTGGGGAGAGGTTCGGGAAAATCGTTGTTAATTGCGTCTGAGCTCCAGCCAACCCCCCCCCCCCGGGACCACTGCACTGAATTTATTCAAAATGCGAATTATTATCTGTGAATTCTGCGTCTCACGACAGAGGACCTGTCACCCGTTGGCGTGGAATTTCCCGTCCCCCTGTACAAATTAAAAAGACTAGACTACAGCATTTCATTGTTAGACTTCTGCTCGGGATTCCGAAGAGAGCCAGTAAGCCCGTTTTGCTCTGCACGAGTCTGTGTCCTGCAGGCATGCACTTTGGAGAAGCTCTGGACCTTTCCTTCCCCGTGCATCCGCACGTCTTTCACTCGGGCATGATGCAATCAACTGACGCAAGCTCCAAAAAAAAAGAAAAAAAAAATGCTTGGGGCTTCTTATTGCACAACTGACGAAGTGGACCGAGGGAACCGGGACATAAGTCACTACAACCACTTAAAAGTGTAAAGCTTTTTTCCGTTAAATCTGTTGGTTTGTCTTGGGTCAAGTATGTCTTTCCCTTCTACTACCTAACAAGCCAACATTTCTCGACTTTCCCTCCTGGTGTTAGTAGAGTCTATCAGAGCTTAAGGCTCAGTGAACGACATCCAAACAAAAGTACACACTCGAACTAAATCCCAGGCCGCCCTTCTGTTAGGTCCAAGACAAAAGGTAAGCGCAGACACAATGGGACGCCGAGGGGACCGCCACCTCCAGGATGCACCCGCCGCCAATCAGAATATTGGGGTTCGCGAGGCAGGCTGGGCTTTGTAGTTGGGAGGCGCGCGGCTGCCATGCCCCCCCCCCGCCCCCGCCTCCCGCCTCCCGCGGGCGAGGCGGGGCCGCGCGTCACGTGGGCCGCTCCCGCCGCCGCCGCCGCGGTCTTTCTCTGTCTCCGCTGAGGCAGCCATCTTGCTCTTGCCGCGTGCTGGTGTTGGAGGACCCTCCCCGCTGCAGGTGAGACCCCCGGCGGGCCCGCCACCCCACGGCCTCCGGCCGCTGCGCACGGTCTCCCCCCGCCCTCCCCTTCCGACACCCGCCGTCCGCTCGGGCTGCCACTTCCGCCGTGGCGCGGCGAGTGGGGGCGGAGGCGGCCGGCCCGGCCTGTCGGTTACGGGCGGCGCAGCTGGGGGTCGGCACCTGAGGGAAGGTCCCCAGCACCACCGCCCGCTGTGGAGGAGCGGGGCCCGGGCTCTGGCCTCGCAGATCCAGTCCCAGGAGGGTAGAACCCTCCACGTCCCGTCACTCATTATTCACAACAACAGTGTCAGACGCTTTGAGCTTTGTACAGCTTATCTGTTGTCATCTCATTGGCTCCTCCCAGTCTACGGATAGGGAAACTGAGGTTAGCACCCGGCCCCCAACCTCTTGGGCCGGAACTAGGTTGCTGGCGCTCTTCACTTTTTAATGGCAGTGTTTGTTTACAAGTCTACCTTGGTTTTGAGACAGCCCATCCTTATAACCTCATCACACTGATGATTGATCGCCAGGGCACAGTGTTACACAGTTGGTGAATGGCGGTTTCAACTTCCGTTCCCACGTTCTTTCATTATACCATCAGTGGTCCTCTGGAAGAGTGGTAACAATAGTTACCAACTATTAAGTATCTTACATTAGCTTGATAATCTAAGCTTTCATCCTTTAACTCAGTAAAGTGTGTGGTGGTATACTTCTCTTAATGTAGAGAAACAAGTGAGTTCAAAGAAGTTAAATACCTTTCCAAAGCCCTAAGTGGTAAAACCTTGGGCTTTCTGATTCCACAGCTTTTGCTACTATTAGAGACACCTCACATAAAAAGTTAGGGCTGAAAGTTCAAATTATTTTTATCTTGTATAAACATGATGTATATGAAAGTACCTGGGTGCTTGAGCATTCAATAAATATTGATTCATCTCATACTCTTTCGGAAGTCCTTGAGAAAAGTGCAAAAAGTATTCTTGGAGACTCAACTCAGGGATCATGTGGCCCTGGGAAGTCACTTCTCCCTCTGGGACACAGAAAGGAACTTTCCAGGCCTTCATTTTCTGTTAAACTAGAAAGAAGGCTATTTTGTTTGTAATTTATGCCCTGCTGCACTAACAGGTATCTGAGATGACCTCACATATAAAACAGGAATGATAGGTACATTGAAGATATCAAGTAGAGATTAAACCAGGTGATTGTTGGGGTCTCTGAGTCTAAATCTCTTTCCTAATTGAATCCTACACAGCCCAACAGCTGAGAGACAGCCCACATCTCTCCCTCCCCTGCTGCTTTAAGTTCCCAGGCTCCCTAAAACTTCCTTCTTTTTCTGAGGTACTCCTTAGGAATAAGAATTCTTAATTCTGTTATCCTGGCCACCTGGAATGGAATCATTCTTTCATCTACAACATAAGAAAGAATTTTGGTTTTGCTTCTGCTTCAAATAAGTCTGGATGCTTTGTCTTGTCTTTCCAACTTCCATCTCTCTTCTTTGGGATTGTTACTCAAAATGCAGAATAGTCCCAAAGGGCTTGTGCTGTGTTTAGTTCTAATATTTTCTCTTGACTTCCTTTTTGCGAGAAATTCCTTAAGTGCTTTGTTATTTCACTATACCTCTGTGGCTGTAATCCTTTGAGGAAAACGAACATTAGTTTTTTTGTGAATATTTGAATACAAGATTGAGGTTTATATCAGCAAATTTAAGTCTGTGGCACAGCTAAGATTGGCACATATCTAAGACGATTTGGATTCTACACACAACTCCTCCCGTACAAGAGTTGTAGCTGCATGACCATCGTGATAGAATGTTGAACAAATTGAGAAGCCATAGGTTCTAATTTTTATTTGGGAAATGGATTCAGCCTTACAGCAATGATATATACAGGTCAGTTTCCTAAGTTTCAATGCCAGTTCAGAATGGTTAGTAATTTACATGATCTTTGATTCTTTTTGCCCCCCCCCCATGTGAAAAACTGTATCCTTCTCATCTGAATGATGGAATTACAAGGTTAGAGAATTAGAAAAAAAAAAAGTTTAATAATAACCTAGTCCCTTACTTCCTCCTTCACATCTCAGTAATGATCTGGTGAGCCACAGAACAAGTCAAACAAGAATGTTGAATTAGCTTTTATTTGTTTCTAGATTGAGGAATGTTGTTCTCCTTACCAAGAGTGTCACTGACCAGACTAGAATTCATGATTTTATAATGTCCTTAGAATCTTCAAAAGTCAAGATTTGCTATAAAAGCTTGTTTTTTTCTCCCCCGCACCAACTTAATGTTAATGTAGCCAAGATACATCTTTGTCAAATTGTGCAGTGAAACATTTTACCCTATATGCAGTAATATCTTGTTAAATGTGACGTATTCTATCAGTGCAAGGTCTAGAATGAACTCGGGTGCTGCTGAATCAGGGAGTGTTTGGCAATCTGGTAGTTTCCCATTATTAACACGTCTGACCTTGAATAGAGGACGTGACTCGCTTATATTTTGACAGCCCGACAGCCCATTGTTCAATTTCTTCTTTACCTAGCCTTCTTTCCTTTGTGTCATATTTATCCTTTATAAGAAATACAGAATGTGATTCCAGAGAAAACAATCTACTTGAAGGTTTTGCTAATAACATTTGGTAATTGTTCTCTGCTTTGAAAGTCTTTGGAAGAAAAAGCCTGCTTGCCTACAGGGATTTCATAATTGGTTAGGTTTTTCTGAATGCCAGAGAACTGAGTCATGTTTTAAAAAAGGATCTTTAAATAGGCAACTTTGAATCCCATTCATTTGCTGTTTGTATATTTGACTCCCATGTGATATTTATTTTTTTTTAAAAATGGATTTGTGAAGCTAGAACAGGTTATCACTATTACGAATATAGACAGTATTGATAAGATCTTGACGGTAATGCTCAGTGAAGCAAAAAGTATTGTTTGTATAAATAAATAAGTTTTTAACTTTGATAAAACAGTCAATTTAACAAATCTATTTTCCCCCCTAGATTTACCAACAGCATGAATCAAGAAAAGTTAGCCAAACTTCAAGCTCAGGTCCGGATAGGGGGCAAGGTGAGTGTGTAAGACAAACTGGTAGGAGCACGTATGATTGTGAGATAGTATTACTACTTTGTATTTGTGGTCGTTGAGTCCAAAATCTCTTCAATGATTAAAATCAGACCACATTCCTATTTGATAATAATTTGTCTAGATCTAAAACAGATAATTAGAAGACTTTCTCTCTGATGGCAATGAAAATAGACACCTTTGTAGGTGAGGCCTAGTTCTAGTATTGTTAGTTTGCAGCCTGTCATGGCTGAACTAATGTTAAGTTAGGCCTCTTCATACACATATGTGCACATGCATACATGCATGCCTGCAAATGTGTACCACACACATGGAAATCCGAGGACAACTTGTAGGAGTCAGTTCCCTCCTACCACGTGGGTTCTGGAGATTGACTAAGGTTATTAGGTTTGGTCATAAACACTTTAAGCTACTGAGCCATCCTACCAGCCCCACTGTATTTTTTGAGATAATGGTTTCTCACTAAACCTGAAGCTTGCTGATTCAGCTAGACTGGCTGGCCAGTGAGCCTCCAGAATCTCCCTGTTTCTACCTTCCAGGAGTTACACTGGCCATCCCCAGTTTTTATTTTGGTTGTCCATACTCAGTTCCTTGTATTTGACACAAGCACTTGACCAACTGAGTCATATCCCCAGCCCCATAATTATGTATTTTTAATGTAGTGGCTGGTACATGCATTAATTTATCTACTGTTAACTGAACTTAATTTGTACCAGGCAAAGTAAATAAACAAGATTTCTTGCTTTTGACATTGACATAGCTCAGCATGGAAGAAAGTCATGCTCACAATTACAATGAAGAATAGCAAGTATTGTGATGAAGAACAAAGTATTTTACCTAGGAGAGTCATGCTGGGATTTAAAGGATAAATAAGAATTTATCACTAGACCAGCAGGTGGAAGGGTTAGTGGGGGGTAGGCTAAAATGGGGATTGCTATTTGCATATGTGCAAAGCCCCACAGGGTGCTGAGAAAATATGGACCTTAATAATGGCTGGCTTTAGTTTGGGACAGCTAGTTTAGAGTATACAATGGATAGAAAATGGTAGGGATGGGATGACCAAGTAGTTTGGGCTCCATCATACTTTTATATACCATTCTAAGGAGCTTAGGATTTTATCCATCCACAGTGGACAACTATTAAAGGCTTTTAAGAAGGCAATGGCCAGGTGTGATGGCCCAGGCCTTTAATTCCAGCACCTGGGAGGCAGAGCCTGATGGATCTCTGTGAGTTCAAGACCAACCTGGTCTACATAGCCAGAACCACATAGTGAGATCCTGTCTTGAAAGTACAACAAAAAGGTAGGGTGGTGGTGGTGGCGGTGGCGGCGGCAGCCCAGCACATGCCTTAATCCCAGCACTTGGGAGGCAGAGGGAGGCAAATTTCTGTGAGTTCAAGGCCAGCCTGGTCTACAGAGCCAGTTCCAGGACAGCCAGGGCTATGCAGAGAAACCCTGTCTTGAAAAAACAAAACACAACAAAAAAGGAGGAGATGATAGCTGTTTTAGAACTGGTGGCAGTGTGGAAAATGGGATCAAATGGAGAACAGTCTGGAGCTATTGTACAACATGGGACACAAATTTAGAGGTTGGATTGACATGATTTAATGACAGATGGGATGTGGGGAGATAAATGGCAGAGAGAATTGAGGGTGTTCCCCAGGCTTTGATTTTAGAATGTGGGTCTGTGGTTTTTACCAGCTATAAAATCTAGGAACATTAGTGGACTGATAAGTCTGTAGACATGTTGCATTTTTTGTTTTTGTTTTTTGAGACAGAGTCTCACTCTGAAGTCCATGTTGCCCAGGAATTTCATATGTTGATTAGACTGGCCTCAAACTTTTAAGCAATCCTCCTGTCTCTCTTTTTGAATGCTGGGATTACAGGTGTGTATAAACTACTTACATAGTAGCTTAGTCGAAGTACCTGAAGACCTTTCAATAGAGTAGCTCTGACTAATGGCACACTCTGTAATCACAGCACAGGGGAGGCTGAAGCAGGATTGCCTCACTAGATAGCAAGACCCTGTCTCAAAACAAAAACACAGAGCAAGCAACTAAACTATCCCTGAATTAGGAATACTTCGCAGATAAATGACCATCTATGTAAAGGGTTCCGTTAGCAACTGGATGTCATTATGACCTTTGCAACCAGAGCTTTTTCTCCTACTGGGATTGTGAAACACACCACAGCCTTTCTTCTGTAAGGCTGAGTTCCTGAGGACTACTGCAGGAGCTACTAAGAGACTAAACATCCCATTTGTCTATCACTCCTTATTTCAGAAAGAGCTTACCTCAGAACTTATGCTTTTGGTAGTGTTTCAGCTCTGATATTGGTTACATTTCTTAAAAAATTGGCCCAGAAATTTAACCTATTATTTAAATAGTTTTTAATGGAAAAAATGTATTTATTCTTTTTTAAATTTTATTTGTGTATATGTGTCTCTGTGTCTGCCGATGTCATCAGGAGCCAGGAGAGGGAATTGAATCTCCTGAAGCTGGAGTTACAGGCAGTTGTGAGTTGCCTGACATGGGTGCTAGGATTTGAACTAGCATCCTCTAGAAGAGTAACAAGTGCACTTAACCACCAAGCCATATCTCCACCCCTGTATTTCTAATTATCAATAGAGAAATAAACCTTTTCTAAGACTTATCATCATATCCCACATCTAACCCATCAGAAGTCACTTTGTCTCTTGTGACAGTCTGACCTGTGGCCATCTCTCATCTCTCACCACACTTGTGCACCAGCCCTGACTGGTCTTATAGCCTCTAGGTCCAGTTTCCTGTAGCAACCTTAAATGGGAATAAACAGGTCAGATGAGGTCTCTGGTAAATAGCTTCCTATTGCAATTAGAATAAAGTTGAGCACCTGCCCATGAGATTCTAATCGACATGGTGTGGCCCTTGTGTGTCTGTCTGACTCATTTACCTCTTCCTTCTTCCTTGTTCACTCTGCTCCAGCCACACTGGCTCCCTCTCTGTCTAGAAGACAAGTTCAGTCTTGTTTCATTCTGCTTGGATCACTCCTGCCTGGTCATGGGTCTCATTTCTAGTAAAATTGTGCTTTGCTCTTTAACCATTCTAGTTTTGTTTTTTTATACCCTTACCCTGTTTGAAGCGATTTAATTGGTTTAAGTACTTACTGACATTTCCCTTTTATTGCAATATAAGAACTTAAGTAAAATCTTGCCGCCCCCGCCCCCCTATTCCTGGATTCTCTGATTCTGGAGTACTCACATGGTAGGGATTTAATTCTCAATATATAATACTTCCTAAGATTTGGGATCATATTTAGACTTTATTGGCAGGGGCTGACAGGAATTCTGTGAAAGCATAAAATATTTGAAAGTTGTTATAAAGCACATTGGATGGTCTTCAGAGTTATAAATTGTGTTCTATTAACAAGTAATGTTTAGAAACATAATGTATTGAAATGATGAAGTAACAGCTGAGTACAAGTGCCCTTCAGGTGTTGGCGGAATATCACAGCTCCATGGTCTTGTTAATCACTACTGTTCGTTAGTTTTTCCAATGTGGATTTTAGATTGTGACCAGGAGGATGTGATTCTGTTGCCAGTCGCTATGTATATTGACACCTCTGTCTGATTATTTTCCAGGGTACAGCTCGCAGAAAGAAGAAGGTGGTACATAGGACAGCTACTGCTGATGACAAAAAGCTTCAGAGTTCTCTAAAGAAACTGGCTGTGAACAATATAGCTGGTATTGAAGAGGTATGAATGCTTCGAAAGCCCAAATTATAGGAAATAAAATGGCACATGCACAGTTCTTTTGACCTTTCAAATTAAAATGCTAGCTTAGAAGAATCTTTAATATTTCATGCACATATCTTTGAAAAAATGTAGTTGTTAAATTTGCTTTGGGGATAAAATGATTTTAGTAGGCAGTTAGAGATTTTCTTCAGACTTTTCAGACTTAAGGTATTTGCATGTATGACGCTTATGAAACTGCTCTTGAACTTTAATGTAAAAAAAGGTTTCTTTTTCTGTTTTGTTTTATTTTTTTCTGTGGGTCACTGCATCCTGGACTGGCCTCTAACTTGTGATCTTGCCTCTTTTATTGGCGTTTAAAAGTATGTGCCTCGATGCCTAACAAGTTATTTTTTCCTAATGATGTAGAAGTAAAACCCAATATTTTTTCAAATGAGACTTTTGCTTGTGCCCTAAATTCACTTTTCTGTACTACAAAGTCTCTATTACATCATCCAGAAACTTCTACTAGCAGTAGCTTTATACGGATTTGATTCCCTCTCTTTCTTCCTTATTTTTTCTTTTATTATTTATTTATTTTGGTATATTCCATACAGGCTTTATCTGTGTAGTATTAATTTATTTATTTAGTGATTTATTTATTTGCATTGGTGCATCTGTGTAAGGATGTTGGATCCCCTGGAACTAGAATTACAGACAGTTGTGAGCTGCCATGTGGGTGCTGGGAATTGAACTCAGGTCCTCTGGAAGAGCAGCCAGTGCTCTCAACCACTGAGTCATCTCTCCAGCCCTTAGTTTTATTTTTTTAAAGTATTCTCTCACTGGATAGCTGATTATTAGGGATCTTTCAAAAATGGTAACTTCTAAAAGTCTAGTATATTAATTATTTTTTCACTGCTATGACAAACTACTTGACAGAAGCATCTTGAGGGATCTGGGAGCATCTTGAGGGATCTGGGAGCATCTTGAGGGATCTGGGAGCATCTTGGCTCCCAGTCTGAGCGTGTTGTTTATCCTGATGGTGAAGGTCTGACAGGAACGTGAGGGAGCTGAGATCCAGCTAGGATCCAGAGAGAAGTGAAGTGTTGCCCTGCTTGCTTTTTTTGTTTTTGAGACAGGGTTTCACTGTGTAGCCCTGGCTGGCCTGGAACTCACTGTGTAGGCCAGGCTGGTTTTGAACTCAGAGATTTCTCTGCCTCTGCCTCCCAAGTGCTGGAATTAGAGGCGTGTGCCACTCCACCTGGCTATCACTGAGGTCCATTCTTTCTCTCTTTTTTTTTTTCTTTCTTGGTTTTTTTTTGTTTTGTTTTGTTTTTTTTTTTTTTTTTTTTTTTTTTTTGGTTTTTTGAGATAGGGTTTCTCTGTAACTTTGGAGCCTGTCCTGGAACTCACTTTGCAGACCAGGTTGGCCTCGAACTCACAGAGATCTGCCTGTCTCTGCCTCTGGGTGCTGGGATTAAAGGCGTGTGCCACCACTGCCCAGTACACTGAGGTTCTTAATGGATAAATACTGATAATATAAGAAGAATCCCAGAGAAAAGACATGAAATGGCAGAGTGCTTCACCATGCATACACATGCAAATGAGCAAAATTAACCTCCTTTAAATCTACTTTCACAATCAGTACTGGTAAAATCATAGAAGATATAAGGCATGCATTTTTTTCTCCTTTCAGCTTGAGGTGATAGACTTCTTACTTAGGTAAAGATTAGGCTGTGATTTGCATGCCTAATTTCAATTTTTTTCTGAGCTGTTGAAAGGTTTTATATATTGTCTTTTTAAATATTTATTTATTCATGGTGGGGGCTGGTGTTGTGTGGAGATCAAAGAAACATTTTTAAAAGTTGGTTATCATCTACTGTGTAGGACCCAGGAGTCTTACTCAGACCATCACATCAGGCTTAGCAGCAAGTACCTTTACCTGCTTAGCCATCTCACTGGCCCCCAAAGCTTTTATATATCTGCACTGACCTAAAATTTCAGACAGACCAAGTCTGGTGACACGCTTCTTTAATCTCAGCACTGGGTGGGGTGGGGGAGGGCAGAGACAAACAGATCCCCGAGTTTAGAATTCCACCTGGTCTACAGAGCAAGTATCAGGACAGCCAGGACTATACAGAGAAGCCCTGTCTCAGAAAAAAAGAAAAAAACATTCAGACAGATATTCTCAATCATGGATATATTAGAAAATAAAGATACCCCCAAACCTAAGTTTCTTCAGACTTCTCTTTGAGGATATATCTCAATGAATGGTAAAGTACTTGCCAGCATGCCTGAGTTCTTGGGTTTAATCCTAACAACACCAGAAATAAATTCATAAGATCCAAAACTTAGTAGTAAGTTACAGCAGACACAAACTATAATAATACCAAACCTAACATAATTGAAAATGTTTACACAATTTATAGCTCTATTACTTTTCTCCAACCCATTCATACATCCAATCCCATCCCTACTGATAATTTGGAGCAGATAATTCTTTGTTGTCAGTTCTCTCGTGCTTCTTGGGATGTTTAATGGCGTCCCTGGCCTCTGCCCACTAATCACTTATAACACCCCACCACCACCTCATTGGTAACAGTCAAAAATGTCTGAGCTGGCTGTCTTGGTCCACTCCTGTATTCCCAGCACTTGGGAGTCTGCACTCCTGTAGGCAGAGTTTTTCTGTGTCTTGGCAGCTGCTCCCAAATAACCATTCAGAGATTCATTATTAACCATAAATGCTTGGCTGATAGCTTAGGCTCATCTCCAGCCAGCTCTTACAACTTAAATTAACCCATTTCTATTCATCTATGTGCTGCTCTGTGGCTCATGGCTTGTTACCTCATTTTGTACACATCCTGTTCCCTCTGTGGCTGGTGACTCCTCAGACTCAGCCCTTCTTCCCAGCATTCTCTCTGCCCTGAAAATCCTGCCTGGCTATCGGCCAATCAGCTTTTCATTAACAATGAAAGTGTTTTCACAGTGTACAGAAGGATTATTCCACAGCACACCCCAGTACAAGTTCAGGCCAGCTTTGACTATATAATACAGAAAGACCCTGTCTCAAAAACAGCCAGTGCCAAATAAAAAAATTCTTTCTAAATATTGTCAGATGGTCCTTTGGAAGAAAGAAAAGTCACCCTTGGTTGAGAAACATTTATTTAGAGAGATTAAAAAGTATATTTCCTTTGTAGTATAGATTAATTTGTATTTTGTTTTTTGAGACAGGGGCTCATTATGTAGCCCAGGCTAGCCTTAAGCTTTCAATAATTCTACCTCAGCATTCTGAGAGCTGAGATTGTAAGTATAGACCACCATACCCTGTTTTGTGGTGTTGACTTTATCTATCTATGTAGTATTTCCAAGGATATGTATTTATAAATGCTTGTTTTTGTTCAAATTTAGAAGGTTTTATGGCTATTTGTCTTGCCTCAGCTCAAGAGTGCTGTGTGTGTGGTGTGTGTACATATATGTGGAGGTTCATGCATGTATGCATGTGTCTCACTTAGGATTTCTATTGCTATGATGAAACACCATGACCAAAAATAAGTTGGGGAGGAAAGGGTTTATTCAGCTTACACTTCCACATTGCTGTTCATCACTGAAGAAAGTTAGGACAGGAACTCACGGCAAGATCCTAGAAGCAGGAGCTGATGCAGAGGCCATGGAGGGGAGCTGCTTACTGGCTTGCTCCCCATGGCTTTCTCAGCCTGCTTTCTTCTAGAATCCAGGACCACCAGCCCACGGATGGCACCACCTACAATGAGCTGGATCATTGATCACTAATTGAGAAAATGTCTTACAGCTGGATCTCATGAAGGCATTTCCTCAACTGAGGCTCCTTCCTCTCTGATGACTCTAGTTTGTGTCAAGGTGACACACAGAACCACCAGTATGGCATGCTTCATGGAAGCCATCCTCCTGTATCATTCTCCACCTTACTCCTTTGAGACAGCATATCCTAATGAACCTGGAGCTAGCCTGGCAGCCAGCAAGCCCTAGCAATCCTCCTGTCTCCCTCTTTTCTCCAAGTGTTAGGGTTACAGTCACGGGGGAGTCACTCCCAGCTTTTTATATGGGTTTTGGGGATTTGAACTCAGGTCTTTATGCTTGCATAGCAAGTAGTGTTACTTACCTAAATATCTTTTCCAGCTCCTGTGGCCCTTCAAATTACAATTTTTTTAAATAATTGCTTCATAGTGAAATAACACAGTAATTTTTTTTGAGGTATTGGAAATTCAACCCAGGGCTAGGCAAGCACTCTATTACTGAGCTGTATCTTCAGCCCTAGTTAGTAACCGTGTATCTCTTTAAAAGACTATCAAACTGTGCTGAGGTCATAGGTCTGTTGTAACTGAAATTGTCACACTAAAGGGCTTAATGATAGTCAACACTTACTGCATATCTACTATATACCAACCATTTTGTCAAAGGTGATGCAGAAAGTATTTTCCATAGCCTCTGTCATTTCTGACTTACAATCTTGTGGGAAGCTATTAGACAGCTAGCCATATAAATATGTATTACTCCATTTTGGCTTCATAGCATCCGATGAGTTATTAGTTATAAATGAAAAGATGAAATGCTTGCAGAGTTTCACCAGCCTGTGATGTCACAGATAATAAAGACTGGAATTCTAGATTTGAACTAAGAAGTGTTAAAAACCAAAGTTGATACTATGCTAAGTTAGCTCCCTTGTGATCTTTTCAGTTGTACTTTCTTATTTTCAGCCTTTTCCTGTCCTTTTGTCCCTTCCATGTTACTCGCCCTCCCCCCAAAATAAACCTATCTTATGGCCTGGGTTATACAGCACCTACCATGCATAATTCAGTATTAGTGACATTATGGATAAAATAAATCCCTATTAATATTTCCAAGGATATTGCCATTTCTTATTCTTTCAAATCTTTATGTAAAAGTGATTGCTTCAAAGAAGCCTTTCTGGTAGCAATCAAACATTTATAGAAAGAAAAGTTAGATATTCTCTCTCTTTCTGCCCCCCTCCTTCTCCCTCCCCTGTGTGAGTAAGTATGTGCGCACATGCGCGTGCATGCATGTGTATTGCTAGGAATCAAACTCAGTACTTTGTGTATGCCGGTTAAGTATTCTATCACTGAGTAACTCTTAGTTCTTACATACTTTTTATTATAACATCTATTAAACTGTGTTGTTAATTCCTTTTGTTGATACTGTCACTCTAACTTTTTTTTTAAATACAAGGTCTTGCTATGTAGACCAGGTTGTCCTCAAATTCATAATCATCCTGCCTAGCTTCCCGAGTGTTAAATTGAGATTAAAACCATACACCACCACTCCCACTTAGTCCTAATTTTTTGAGGAGTCACAGCCCCTAGAACTACACAGAGAATTAGTGATGCCTGTTATAATAGGCACATGCATGCTCTCACCACTTCCTATCCATTTCCAGCATATTATCTTCCAGTCTTCAAAGACTATATATATATAGGAAAATATACATGAAATAATTAATGTTACAAAGTAGCAACTCCAAAGTTTTCAGTTATTTGAATCAATAAGATGAAAAAGTTTTACTTTTTTTTCTCTAAGTTGATTTTTTCAGTAGCAAAACATTTACTTACATAACTTTTGCAGATTTAAAATATTTTTGTTTAGGATCATGTAGCATACTACATATATCATGACTTATTCATGTACTTTTGGGTTAATTACAGCTTCTTGTGAGGGGGGGGGAAAAAAAGAAGCTCTATGGCATTACATGCATGCATGAAAACATGTAATGGCCAGTCGTGGTGGCCTTTGCCTTTAATCTGGGCATGCACGAGGCAGAGGTAGGTGGGTCTTTGTGAGTTTGAGGCCAGCCTGGTATACATAGTAAGTTCCAAGCTAGCCAATCTACATAGTGACACCTTGACTTGAACAAAACAAGTTATATAATGATTTTCAGAAACTCTGATGGGAGAGTCTAGATATGTCATAGAATAAGGGAAATTCATTAATTACAAGTTTGAGGCCAGCGAGATGGCTGTCCTTGTCTATATATACATTTCATGACTTACACACATATGAAATGTGTACAGCTTGCTTTGTGAATTCTCCTGTCTAAAAAAGCTGGAGAATTGAGCTTGCTTAGCCCTGTAATTCATCCCTTGGTTGCTTCTCACAGCTTGTGCCCAGGAGCCTTACGTAACTGCCATTTGCTTAGTAAGATGGAGGGAAATTGCAACAGAAATGAAGTACTCTAGCCTTTTTAATTCCTAGTATTGCATTCTCTATATTTTGAGATTAACTTTCCACTCTTCTGCACCTTCCTATTCATGCAGCTGCATCCTTTACACCACCTATTTAAAACAATTGTGAATAAATTTACCCACAGTCTGAAATGGCGTTCATCTTACTTGTCACACTCAAGTGAGACAAACAGCATTTTACACTGAAAAGACGTGTATTAGGGTGTACAGTATGACTCAACCTCCAGCCTCTGGAAGAGAAGCCCGAATGGAAAGAAAATCTATAAATGAGTTGTTTTTGATCCTGTTAGCCTCTTTGTATCCAGTGTGTATATGTATGTGTGTATATATATTCTCCACATATCTGTAATGTTTGTCTTTTCCATTTGACTTATATTCTGAGACAAATATTTGACAAGCTTGCATAGAATTGGAGTTTTATAAACAGATGTTTTAAGCATGAGGATGACTTAGTAGGAAGGAAACCAAATAGTAAGTTGAGAAACTCTAGTTCATTTCAAGTACTTAGTTCATACTTAACCAGCTGTTTGTCCTGGAGTATAGTGTTTAACCAAGAGCACTGTCCTCTGTATTTACTTCTTTAGCATAAAGAACAATATGAATTTCAAATCATTATGACTTTAATGTCTGCAAGTCAAGAATGTCTCAGATGCCAATACTGCCATTTTTCCAGTCCAGAAGTGTTTGTAGAAATCCTTTATTGAACCATGTGATTTGAGAAAGACTGTTGTACCATTCTTCCTTTATTCTTGTCTCTTAGTAAATCATAGACTCTAGAGTAGATTCAGGGCAGTTCCCTTCACATCCACTGTTACCTCCCAGGCCTCCCAGGTCTCCCAGGCTTTTAGCCACTTTCACATTTAACTTTTCTACCAAAGCTATAGTCTTCTTCAGAATAAATATAATTTATCTTCTAAAGTTTCTATAAATTGAGGTATGATGCCATTTGTTTAAAGCAGAAGTATCGAATGCTTGCTGCATGCATATGATAAACTTAAAAAAAAACTAAAATAAACTGGGTGTGGTAATACATGATTTTAATCTCATCACTTGGGAGGCAGAGGCTGGTAGATTTCTGTAAGTCAAGGCCAGGCGGGGCTGCATAGTGAAACTGTCTAAAAACAAACAAAACAACATAAAAAGTCCTTAAATACAGTCCAGTGCAGTGCTGAGAAAAGGACGATACAAATCAAACAGTGATTTTGTTTTGTTTTTAGAGATAGGGCATCTCTGTGTAGCCCTGGCTGTCCTGGAACTCTGTAGCTCTGTAGGCCAAGGCTAGCCTCAAACTCACAGAGATCCTCCTGCCTTTGGCTCTGAGTGCTGGGATAAAAGGCATGTGCCACCACCCAGCTAAATAGTGATTTTTGTCACACACACACACACACACACACACACACACACACACACAATTAGAAATGAGTGCCAGGCAGTGTTGGCACACACCTTTAATCCCAGCACTCTGGAGGCAGAGACAGGCAGATCTCTGTGAGTTTGAGGCAGCCTGGTCTACAGAGTGAGTTCCAGGATAGGCTCCAAAGCTACAGAAAAACCCTGTCTCTGAAAAAAAAAATTAGAAATGATTTATAGGGTTATTTTGTAATTTCCAAGGATATATCTGTATGTACTCTGTTTAAAGTATTGTCTGAGCCAGGCATGGTAGTGCACGTCTTTAATCCCAGCACTTGGGAGGCAGAGGCAGGTGGATCTCTGTGAGTTCGAGGTCAGCCTGGTCTATAGAGTGAGATCCAGGACAGCCAAGGCTACACAGAGAAACCTTGTCTGGAAAAGCTTGAAAAGCCCCTTTCTCCCATCTCTGCTCCCATTTGCTTTCAGTGGTGGCCGTCCTCTGAAGAAGGGAACCCACTTCCCACTGACACGAGGGCACTTGGCGCCTGTGTGATGACAAGCACACTTTGGTGCCTCTGAAGTAGTGAGTGTGACTCTCCTGACCTTCATATAATAAGCGCTTATTACCAAGGTGACCTTTATAGTGGAATTAACCACATGGTGGAATGAGATCATACCAAACCAAAACAACAACAAAAAAATGCAGAAAGGAAATACATGAGAGAGAAATAACTTAAATAGCATGTATTCACTCTTATGTTTCTGTAAATCCCAAGACAGTGAAATAAATTAATCTGAAATAGTCAGATCAGATTGGTAAAAGCTAAAGAAATAATGGCAGGATGGTGTTAACAAAGCATGTCCTGGAGGGTGGGAGAGCTTTGTTTACAGAAATTAGTGAAGGTGGTTGAGAAGGTATATTTAAGAAATTAGAGAAAATTGTCAGGCCTGTAGGTGCAGATCTGTAGTCCCAGGTACTTAGAAGGCTGAGGCAGGAGGATCACAAATTCAAGGTCAGCCTGGAAACTTCGTAAGAATCTATCACAAAATAAAAAGTAAGAGCTGGGGATGGACTTAGCTTAGCACCTGGAATACCCCAGAATACCCCAGAGAATGCAAAACAAACTAGCAATACACCTGTAGCCCCAGCTACTTGAGGACAACATCACAAGACCTTTGTGTCTGATTTAAAAACAAATAATCAGGGGTAGTCAAGATGCTCTTCAGAAGCCTGATGACCTGCATTAGATCCTAAGAACCTACAAAGAGGTAGAAGGAGAGAGAAGTGATTCTACAATATTGCCTCTGACCTCCACATGCCATCCTGCCCTCCATCATGCCCTTATACAATAATACAAATAATAACTAAAAATTTAAAAAAGAAGCTAGGTGGTGGTTGGTACATGCCTTTAATCCCAGCACTTGGGCAGCAGAGGCAGGCAAATCTCTTGAGTTACAGGACAGCCAGGGCTACAACAAAGAAACCCTGTCTCAAAAAACCAAACCAAGGCCGGGCGGTGGTGGCACACGCCTTTAATCCCAGCACTCGGGAGGCAGAGGCAGGCGGATCTCTGTGAGTTCGAGGCCAGCCTGGTCTACAAAGCGAGTTCTAGGAAAGGCGCAAAGCTACACAGAGAAACCCTATCTCGAAAAACCAAAAAAAAAAAAAAAAAATGGACATGAAGTGCCTCCACCTTGAGGCCCGGGTGACTATTTCTTAACAATTCTATTAATCTCTGCTACCCAGCGCCATTGTACTCCATTACAAGGATCTTTCTCTGCCATAGTCACGGCTGAGCTAATTACTGCTATGAGATTGCTATGTCAAATGCCATAATGATAAAACTGCTTCTTTAAAAGATATTTTTAGTTGAATCTTGCATGTAAAATACATTGTTTTCTGTGCCCATACAGGTGAACATGATTAAAGATGATGGAACAGTTATTCATTTCAACAACCCCAAAGTCCAAGCTTCCCTCTCCGCTAACACCTTTGCAATTACTGGCCATGCAGAAGCCAAACCAATCACAGAAATGCTTCCTGGAATATTAAGTCAGCTTGGTGCTGACAGCTTAACAAGCCTTAGAAAGTTAGCTGAACAGTTCCCACGACAAGGTATGCATCTCAGTTTAGTATTTGCTTTAAAAAACCTAATGATTTTAAGACCATCCCATGTGAAACAGGGTGGAGCTCAGCTGACAGTCCTAGCCTACTATGCTTAAGTTTTGGTTTGATCCCTAGCAGTAAATAAACCGGGTGTGATGGCACATGCTGGCAGTTCCCAGAGAAGGAACAGAAGTTCAGGGTTATCCTCAGCAATTTAGGGAAACTGAGGCCATCCTGTGCCAGAGACCCTGTCTCAAAAGCAAAGTGTCTTACTTAAACTGAGAGGGTTTGCCTCAGTAGATAATTCTTATACTTTGTATATCGCCACTTGTGTGCTTCATAAAACTTATAGTTTGCTTTTTTAATTACTGAAATGTGTATTATAGACTACTTAGATACAATATTGTCCATTGGTACTATGAGGACCATTTTAAATATGGTAATCATAAATTATGAATTTCCAAGTTGGTCTTGATTTCATGCAGATCTTGTTGTCTCTAACCGTCAGAAAGCCTCCTGTTTCAGGGGTCATGTGCTCACACTGCGTACATAGCATGTAACTTTCACCTTTACTGCACAGTGCAATTACTGTGTGGTTAATATGTATTTAATCTAAAATATCAGTTTTTTGTGTTACTTAAGCAAAAAAAAAAAAAAAAAAGGAAGTGAATTTTAGATTGACTGTATTTAATAGCCATAGGATATTTAGACCGAGAGAAGATAAGTATTAGAGGTGTTCTGTGAAGCTCTTTGTTCTCAGTGACTAATATTCACATAAACTTTTTGTAGTATTGGATAGTAAAGCACCCAAACCAGAAGACATTGATGAAGAGGATGATGATGTTCCAGGTAAAAGACATTTTGTTAGTGTTAAAATTTGTCTCAGACCAGTAAGACTATTCTAGAAAGATGATTGATGTCAAGTCTGACAACTTGAATTTCATCCCTGGGACCCACGTGGTGGAAGGAGAGGACTAACTTGTACAAGTTGTCCTATGACCTATGCATGCACACACACATATACACACACATAAATTAATAGTGTCATTTTTTTTTTTAAAGATTTATTTATTTAGTATGTATATAGTGTTCTGCCTACACATATGCCTGCAGGCCAGAAGAGGGCACCAGATCTCATTATAGATGGTTGTGAGCCACCATGTGGTTGCTGGGAATTGAACTCAGAACCTCTGGAAGAGCAGCCAGTGCTCTTAACCTTTGAGCCATCTCTCCAGCCCTAATAGTGTCATTTTTTAAACTAAAAAAATAATTTATCTCTTCTCACTTATTGCATAGATGACTTAGAGAATTTTTTGACTGGATTTCATTTGATTTATAGTGATATGGATAGTGTTAGGTTTCTAGTTAGATATTAGTTGGCTTGGAAGACATTGGAGAGTGACCCCTCCCTCATATCATCAGCCTGTAAAACCAAGAACTGGAACTTCAGGTCAGAAAAATGTCCCCTAAGCCCTATCTCTGGCCATGGGAAGAGACATGTTATCCTGAACTGCCATTATATAATACTATCCAGAATGCTAAACTTGGTAAAAGATTATTGTATAGTAGAAGGCTATCTGATAAAGAACAAAGATACACTATTGCCTTCTATCAGTGTCAAACCAAACAGGTCTGTCACTTACCTGAACAGAACAAAGTCCCTCAAGAAAAGCTGTTTGTAGCTGGTTAGTGGTGGCACATGCCTTTAAATCCCAGCACTCAGGAAGCAGAGGCAGGTGGATCTCTTATGAGTTTGAGACCAGCCTGATCTACATAGTGAATTCCAGGACAGCCAGAGCTGTTACAGAGAGAAACCCTGTCTTGAAAAACAAAAAACAAACAAACAAAAAAAAACCACTAACACCCCCCACCCCAAAGCTGTTTGTTCTGGAGACTTCAGAAATAATATACCGCCTGCCTAAGATGTAGTCTGGGTCAATGGTCTCTTAAGCCTTGTCCACACTTAACCCCTTGAGTGTGTACTCTACTTTATTATAAATGCATTTACTTATCTTTTATGCTGTTTCTTTGTGTTCTGTCTAAATCCTTTAGACAGAGATCACAAAGACCAGAGTCCAGACTGATACTCCAACAATAAGATAGAATAAATAAGAACACAGAAGTTCCCTCATTCAGAACTTAGCATCAGAAAATATTCCACAAAGCTCTATTGCCTGCATGTATTAAATTGAAATCACTCTTATTATCAGTATACATTGTTATTGTTGAAATTTTTTTGTTGGAGGGCTGGAGAAATGGCTCAGCGATTAAGAGCACTGGCCTCTCTTCCTGAGGACCTGGGTTCAATTTCCAGCACTCACATGGTGAATCACAGCCTTACCCTAGTTCCAGGGGATCCAACACCCTCTTTTGGCCTCCTTGGGTACTGCATGCACATGGTACACAAACATACATTCAGGCAAACACCCATACACATAAAATAATAAAATAATTTTTAAAAATTGTTGGCATTAAACTGACATAAAAAATATACACCTTAGTTTTTTGTTGTTTTTTTGTTTTTGTTTTTGTTTTTTTTTTGGTTTTTCAAGACAGGGTTTCTCTGTGTAGTTTTGGTGCCTGTTCTGGATCTCACTCTGTAGACCAGGCTGGCCTTGAACTCACAGGAATCCTCCTGCCTCTGCCTCCCGAGTGCTGGGATTAAAGGCATGCGCCACCACCACCCGGCAAAGATTTATTTATTTATTATGTATACAGCATTCTGTCTGCATGTACACCTGCAGACCAGAAGAGGGCGCCAGATCTCATTACATATGGTTGTGAGCCACCATGTGGTTGCTGGGAATTGAACTCAGGACCTCTGGAAGAACACCCAGTGCTTTTAACCACTGAGCCATCTCTCCAGCCCCTAGGAGTTTTCCATACATTTTTGAAGGGCATTTCCTTAAGATTACTGTTTTTAAAGTTACTACTACTAAAATGCCATTCTGCCTTTCCTTTTTTGCCTAACTCTAGTTGCAACTATTTTGACTCATTTGCATTGTATTTATTTTTTCCTTCCTTCTTTTTACCAGATCTTGTAGAAAATTTTGATGAAGCATCGAAAAATGAAGCTAACTAAAATCTTCTGGGTTCTGGAAGCTGGCATGGACTAGATTTAACAATCAGCTCTGTTGTTCCAAAGTTTTACAGACACGGAGAACATCACCTGTTACTAGTTCAGTAATATAAATATTTTGTATATTAATAATGCTGTTTGTTCAGCATTTCTCGGTCATTTGATTTTGCATTTTGCACTTCTTCCCAGGATCTATTCTTTTGGTCAAAATATGAAGTATTGGTATAGTTTGAGGGTGGTTTTTTGGTTTTGGGGGGGAACTTTTGGTGTGTATGTATATGTATGTGTGTGGGTATGTGTGTACACAGCGAACAGCAAAATGGATAAAACTTATATCTATCCTCTTCCTTCCCCTAGTAGAAATAAAACAAATCTTTACATTTGTTACTTTTTTTTTCCTAATGCTGCACAAAATTGATGAAAAGTGAGTGTCTTTGATTTCAGATCTGAAGAGATTCCTACTGTTGGAAGTTTGGTTTTAATTTGCTCAGTTAACAATATTTTTTATACACTTCTCTGGATTGAGATTGCTGCCCGAGTCACAGGTTGGGTGCTTTTGGTGTGGCTGCCTTAGACTCGCTTCCTAATCAGACCTACATACACTCCTTTTGTTGGCTTTCTTCCTGTTGCCCCCACCCCTATTTTAGTCATCAAATGGACTGGTCAGCCTTTGATAATACTCTTATCTCCTGCCTAGCTTGAGACAGAAGTTCTCCATATAGAGTTGAGAGAGTGCCTAATCCCTCTTTTTGTTCCTCACCTTGAGGAACTGCTCCGTCTTCAATGCTTTCTTTCCCTTCACATTCACAGTTTGGTAGATTTCAAACCGAACAGCTAGCATGTGCTTGCCAGGTAACGTTATGCCAGGCTTACCCTGTTCCCAGCTGTTGTCAGCAGCGGGTCAAGGGTGCCTCTTTTCAGCCAGGCTGAAACTGGGACTGTCCTTTTGAATGAAAAGAACATAGGCTGTAGATTTATCTTCTAGCTTAGATGGGCATTCTCTGAAATGGTACTGGCCCCAGGAGAATTTCTTCAGCCACTCTCCTATTCTTGGCCTTGAGCTTACCTCTGGGTAGATCTGATTGATTGTAGCTGCTCATAACACCCTCCTGCATGTTTAGAATAATGCTTTGGGGGGAACAGTGGTAAGACACAGTATTTATTTACTTACCTCCTTTCAGAGGACTTGGAGGTAAGTTATATTCATTCACTCAGGTTTTCCTCTTGCTGTCTGATAAAAGCTTGTGTTTTGCATATCAGCATTTATTATAGCCAATATTTTAGGATAAGGTTTAAAGAATATTATTTCCTGACCCATCACCAAACTAACTGCTCCTTAACCTTACAGCATGTCAACTTTTGTTTCAAGCTAGATATCTTTCCTTGATACTTAAGATGCAAGACCAACAGCATACTGAGAGATCTATAGACACGAAAGCAAAGCTCCTGTGTTTTTTCATCCAAACATTATTTTCAATTTATTTTATAAATTTGTTGATTTTTTTCCTGTTATGTTTTATATAATATATGAACTTAACAAAATAAATAACAATAATAAAATCACAGTACAAAAGAGGAGACTATTTCCTCTAGTGCTTCTGTTAATTGTTGTCTACAGTTCCTTCTTTTCTATTTTTCCTCTACTTGCCATACTCAAATGACTTCTCACGTTATTGTTTAAAATAATCTCATCCATTGTTAGGTCAGTATCTATACCTGGTCTAATTACTCCAGAATTTTGTTCCTCTTACTGTCCAAAGGCACACACTGTGAAGCAGAGCGCACTGGACAGTGTAATGGGTGAAAAGAGAGTATATCCAGAAGTGAGGAAATTTGTGTTCTGGTCCAGATTCCGACATGTGGCCTTGTCCACCCACATCACCACACTACTGTAAATTTCATCATCAGTCCAGTACGATACTTCTAAGTGCAACATTTCTTCTGCTCTTGCAGTTCTCTGAATCTCACTTTAGGAATTCTCTAAGAAGGGATTTTTGTCATCTGTTCAGGGGTGTGTAGTACGAATCTTAATAGGTCTTATTAATAAAAACAAACCTGGGGCCAGGTATTGGGGTGAATGCTGGAAAATCAGAAAAGCAGAACAAGCCACAGCTTCCTCACCTCGCCAGTTCCCAGGCTGATCCTGTTTCCTCAGACTAGAAGCCTCTGAGTCCTTATTCAGAATGAATCTCAGCTGAACTGCTGCTCAAAAGCCTAAAAGCTTAACCAGCTAGTTCCTGGTCCTCACGCCTTATATACCTTTCTGCTTTCTGCCATCACTTCCTGGGATTAAAGGTGTGAGTCACCATGCCTGGCTGTTTCCAATGTGGCTTTAAACTCACAGAGATCCAGATGGATCTCTGCCTCCAGAAGGCTAGGATTAAAGGTGTGAGTGCCACCATTTTCTAGCCTCTATATCTGTCTAGTGGCTGTTCTGTTCTCTGACCCCAGATAAATTTATTAGGGTGCACAATATATTTTGGGGAACATAATATCACCACAGGGGTGTCTTTATTTAATTTTAGAAATTATTTATTGTTTTATTTTATGTGTATGAGTGTTTGCTCACATGTATGTCTGTGTACCATGCACATTTTTGGTACCTACAGAGGCCAGAAGAGGGTCTGATACTCTGGGATTGGAGACATTTGTAAGCCACCATGTGGGTGCTGGAAGTCAAACACAGGTCTTCTGGAAGAGCAGCCAGTGTTCTTAACTCCAGAGCCATCTTTCAAGCCCCTGGGATGACTTTATTTTTACCAGTACTCATAAACTTTATGTACTTATTTCCCTTTGCTTCTGAGAGTAATCTGTTCCATGTCCCCTTTTATCCTGTGTCAGCAGCTCTCCATTATGGCCTTTCTTTTGTATAAGGAAGCATTGTTCTGGTGGCTGGAGAGATGGCTCAGTGGTTAAGGGTACTGCTCTTGTAGAAGACTTGAACCTAGTTCCTAGCACCCACATCAGGTGGTTTATAACTGCCTGCAACTCCAGCTCCAGGACATCTGACTTACTCTTCTGGCTTCCTTGGCAACTGCACTTGTATACACATACACACACTTCAAAATTGAAAGTTTAGTGGTGGCACATGCCTTTAATCCCAGCACTTGGGAGGCAGAAGCAAGAGGATCTGTGAGTTCGAGGCCAGCCTGGTCTACAAAGAGAGTTCCAGGACAGCAAGGGCTACACAGGAAACTGTCTTGGAAAAAAATAATATTTATTCTTTATATACTTTCCCTTTTCTGAACAAAAATAAATTGAACTGTTCAACAAGGAACTATTTATGTTTTCAGGGTAGACAGGCATAGAATAAAGGTAAAAGTATGGGTGAAACTTTAGTAATCTGTAGTTCTTGGCACAAGTATGAACTAGTTATATTTATAAATGTACATATACATATATATGTATATATAGATAGATATTTTTAAGCTCATTTATTTATTTGGGGGACACTCAAATAGTTGGACCATTAATATTTATTTTATTATATCTTTTTCTATCAGATGATGGTTTAATAATCAAGTACCTTAATTTATTAAGTAATGAGTGCTTACAGGATTCCATTAAATTCATTTTTAAAAGCCTACCAGGTTCTAGCAGAAAAGCTGTATATAGAATATACTTGATTGCTTTGTTTCAATTCAGTGTTTAGCTCTAAGTATGCTGTATACCCATAAAAAGACACAACAAGAGATAGTGTGATAGAATAAGTAACAGGTTTTAAGATATTCTTTCACAGAGCTGCTGTAGAGGACAACCCCAAGAGCCATGGTTTATGTTGCTGTATTCAGAGGGTACCATTTTCAAACTACAATATGAATTATGCCCTGTTCATAGTACTTTCTAAGCCTCTGTTTCCTCTGTAAAATGAATTTTAAGATTTAAGTAGAGGTCTCGGAATCTGCTTGAGTAAGTTGAAAGTGGATGATTAATTATCTTCCAAAGCATGGCAGAAAGTTATTTCTGTTAACTAGGCAGAGCAAGTATGGATGGCATACCATACCACCTGCTTAATTTCCAAACTACATTAGTAGGCACTTGAAGCCACTGTCTAGAAGTTCCTGATCAGCCAAGCCAAGCTTAGCTGTGATATTCCTTTGTCCCACAGTTTTGTTATTTATGATAACTTAAGTGAATTTCCTAACATTCCCACAACCTCAACTAAAACCCTTGAGACAGGGTCTCTTTATTTTGGAGCCCTGTCTGTCCTGGAACTCAATATGTAGATCAGGCTGGCCTCCAACTCACTGAGATCAGCCTGCCTCTGCCTCTAGAGTACTAGGATTAAAAGCGTGCATCACCATGTTCATCTTGACCCTTCTTGAAAAATAGGGGTTGGTATTTTCACTCTGTAGCTTTGTAAACTGAGTCTCTGAGGGGCAAATTAACCTGCCAAAAATCACATCCTGTGGTAGCTAGGACTTGAACCTTCTCTAGGGCCATTTCCTTTCTACTTTTCTTTCCACATAATCCTGATCTAAGTCTTTTAAAACATCTTGTTGCCAAGTGAAGGTGAAATAAACATACACATATACAAAATTTGATGAGGGAGCCGGGCGGTGGTGGCGCACGCCTTTAATCCCAGCACTCGGGAGGCAGACCCAGGCGGATCTCTGTGAGTTCAAGGCCAGCCTGGGCTACCAAGTGAGTTCCAGGAAAGGCGCAAAGCTACACAGAGAAACTCTGTCTCGAAAAACCAAAAAAAAAAAAAAAAAATTTTTTGATGAGGGAAACATGGTAGGGATCCCTGACTTGCTAGTCATGGGTGTATATAATACCTTTCCCTACACTTTTACAAGCTATATGCAAGCAAAACTATCTCTCTGTGTTAGTCAGACTTTTGTTGTCATGGCAAAATGTCCTGAGCAAAACCAGGAAGGAAGTATGTTTTGGCTCAAAGTTATATATGGGTCCATTACGGTGGGGGAAGGAAGGAAGCCACTCACCTCATGGTGGCCAGGAAGCAGACAGAGGGGAGGAAGGGGGGGTGGGTGCTGCACTCCTGGGCTTTCTCCTGTTTCCCTTTACCTCATGGGGCCTCAGCTCATATTTGGATGGCACTGTTCACATTTAAGACAAATCTCACCCCCTTTAGTTAATCCTCTCAGAAACACCTTCACAGGCACACAGAGCTGTGCTTTATCAATCTCCTAGGTGCTTTTCAATCAGCTCAAGTTGACAAGACTAATATTATGGACAAGGTAGATGACTCAGCAGATAAAGGAGTGTGCCACCAAACCTGATGACCTGAGTGTGTGTCCTGGGATTGTATAGTGGAAGTAGAGAATAGGGAACAATTCCCACAAGTTGTTCTTTGACCTCCACACCCATAAACACAATAAATAACCTAAATGTAATTTAAATCAAGATTAATTATCCCATCTCCTATGCTAGTCTATTATCCATTACACACACACACACACACACACACACACACATACTTATGAATGCTCATATTACTCTTTAAGGAAGGTATTATTTGCCTCTGTGTATAAAGAGGGGCTAATAACTCAAAGATATACCTATAGATAGACTAGCTTACCTAGTCACAAGGGTATTTAGTGGGCCTACTTTTCAAGCTCATATCTATATAACTCCAAAGTCATCATAAATTTTGGAAATATGTACCTATAAAGATTAAAATTTTCACCAGGCAGTAGTGGTGCACACCTTTAATCCCAGTACTTGGGAGGCAAAGACAGAGGCAGATAGACCTCTGGGTTCAAGGCCAGCCAGTTCCAGGACAACTACACAGAGAAACCCTGTCTCAAACAAAAAAAACACAAAAATGTACATAAGATTGTGCTTATGTCAGGATATTTTCACACACATACACTTTATACATTGAGCCTATGACTTCTGCATCCTCTGCCTTCCCTTTCTCAGCCCATAATTGTTTTTTTCTGTCTCTCCTCAGAGATAGAAACTACTACTTGTGTTTTTTGTTTATAAGGGCCATTTGACCCACATGAATAGTAGGCACTCAATATGTTTCTCTGCTGAAAGAAACTGCTGGTGCACATAATGCTGGATCCTATTTCCATGTTTTCATTTGAGTACTTTCCCATCAGCAATGCCCTACTTTCTATTTAAATTCTCCCCATCCTTCAGAATTCCTCCTCTGTGAATCCTCCCTATACAGCCCACACAGATATCTTTCTTCCTTGTCTGAATAACAGCACGCACTCTAGCCTTGGACTACATTTCTCACTATGGCAAACTTGTATTGCTTTACTCACGACTAACTTTTGAGGACCAGGGCAGGTCTTCTGTTGGAGAAGTGCCACAGCATGTAACAGGCCTGAGCACAGGGCTCAGGGATTGCAAGGCTTCTTTCATCAGCCTTCACTAATATTGGAAGGTTCCATTCGATTCTACGTGTTTCTGAACATGGCAGTACAACTCCTACTCTCTGAGTAAGGATCTTCCCTCACTGAACAGAATGGTTTTTCTTTTTGTTATTTTTGTTTTTGTTTGTTATGTAATAAGGAGACACAACAAATCCACTAGTAGCTCAGGACAGACAGAAAACTAGCCACAACAAGAGTCCACCATCATTATTACAAGTTCTTTTTAAAAAACAACAGCAACAAAAACACATTATTTATTAGTACAAGAGAGAGAAAGACAGACAGAGTGCACATGTGTGGAGGTCAGAGGACAACTTGGAGTTGGTTTTCCTCTTCTACCATGTGGGACCTAGGGATCAAACTCTTGTAGTCAAGCTTGGTGGCTACCTGTAGAACTACCTTGCCAACCCATAATTCCAAATTCTAGTTCAACTGGAACTCTGGATTATTTACTGGAATGCAACACCAAATTATAATGTTGGATTCCCACATCTACTCTGATAATTCCTAATTCTCTTAGCAGTGGTCCATATTCTGCTAATTCTATGCAATTTATTCAGTTGGATTATAGATGCCACTATAGGGAACATAGTCACTTATGATTAAACTCCAGATTCTATTCCAGAAGTCTTATAGTCTCCCACTGAACAGATTCCACTATTCTTGAAATATCTATTAAAAATATTTTATATGCATATGTTTTGTCTGCACGTATGTGTACATGTGCACCACGTTTGCCTGGTGCATTTGAAAGTCAGAAGAGGGCATTGATACAATGGAACCAGAGTTCACATGCTTGTGGGTCAGGGAACTCGAAAAGAGCAGCGAGTGCTCTTAACCACGGAGCCATCTCTCCAGTGCCTACCCACAGGCTCCACTATTAAAGCCAAGAGTCTGCTTTCAGAAGTAGAACTTCTAGTTTGGCAAATACAGATTCTTTAAAAAAAAAAACACTTAAATTACATAATTTATTAACTGGAGGGTGGGTATGTGTGCCACAGCATTCATGTGGTCAGAGGACAAGTGCCTGGGAGTTGGCTCGCTCTCCTTCCACTCTGTGGGACCCAAGGATAAAACTCAGGTCATCATGCCTGGCAGTAAGACCTTTCTTTACCCACTTAACTATCTCACCTGTCTCCAATCCAGATTCTGTGGTTGATATATTGTGCACCCCAATAAACTTATCTGGGGTCAGAGAACAGAACAGCCACTAGATATAGAGGCCAGAAAATGGTGGCACACATGCCTTTAATCCTAGCATTCCAGAGGCAGAGATCCGTCTGGATCTCTGTGAGTTTAAAGCCACACTGGAAACAGCCAGGCATGGCTACACGAGCCTTTAATCCCAGGAAGTGATGGCAGAAAGCAGAAAGGTATATAAGGTGTGAAAACCAGGAACTAGTTGGTTAAGCTTTTAGGCTTTTAGAAGCAGTTCAGCTGAGATTTATTCTAGATGAGGACTCAGAGGCTTCCAGTCTGAGGAAACAGGATCAGCTGAGTAAACAGGATCAGCTGAGGAAACAGGATCAGCTGAGGAATTGGCAAGGTGAGGTGGCTGTGGCTTGTTCTGCTTCTCTGATCTTCCAGCATTCACCCCAATACCCAGCTCCAGGTTTGTTTTTATTAATAAGACCTTTTAAGATTTGTGCTACAAGATTCTATAACCTACACTCTGGATTTTAACTTTCTAATAACTTCCAGTTCTATTATTAGGCTCATGGTTATAATGTTAGCGCTCCAGGTGCTGTTCTTGTACTCACAGATCCACTCCACTTTTGTAGCATCACACTGTGCTCACTGAAGCCAAGATCCTATTATTGGAGTTTACATTCTACTACTGTGTTCTCATTTCATTATTGGAATACCAACTTTAAATTGTGAGGCTTGAGGATGTCAATGATTCTAGATTCAACAGTTAAAACCTTAAACTCCCCAGAATTCCATTATTAAAACTCAAGGTTCTACTCTAGAAAACATTAATTCCACAACTGGAACTAGATCTGGTTTCAGAGTTGAGGCTGAAGCTTAGTGATAGACTCTTGGGATTGTAATTATTGAGATTAAATTGAGCTTTTCTAATTTCACAAATGAATAATTTTTTTAGGGTTCCAGTTCCTATTATGTGAGTTTCTCATTCTCTCATGGGACATCCAAATTACATAATCAAAACCCAAAGATGCTGCTACTGAGTTTTCATTTGTTTTATAGTAATTCCATTTTTTCACTTGATCAGTCCATATTTACTAATGGAATCCAAGAATCAAGAAGTACTTATCACGGTGGTTAAAAGCCTGTGCTCCTGAACCAGACTGCTTATGGTTGGGTCCCATTCCTCTGCTTCTCACATGTATGACTCTTGAGAAGTTACTTGACCTCTCTGTACTTTAGTGTCCTCATCTATAAAATAGGGCTGACGATGGAATTCACCTGAGGTAGTAGTAATAACAGTGCAAGTGAAGCATTTCAAATGATGTCTGGCACAGAGAAAGCACTTAGGAAATGTTAGGTGTTGACCTAATTACTGTATTTTAATGCCCACCACCCCCAGTACTGCAGCCTGAAACTGCAAGGGCTCTTTTTTACTTTTTGAGACAGTGTTGCCCAGGCTAGCCTTGAACTTGTGATCCTCCCGAGTAACTCAGATTACAGATCTGTGCCATTAGGCCTGACTAGCATCATTACCTTTTTGCTTCGTTTTGTTTTGCTGAGACAGGGTTTCTCTGTGCAGCCCTGGCTGTCCTAAAACTCACTCTGTAGACCAGGCTGACCTCGAACTCAGAGATCTGCCTCCTTCTGCCTCCCAAGTGCTGGGATTAAAGGCGTGAGCCACAACCACCCAAGCTTGTCTTGAATTATCTATGTAGCCAAAGCTGGGCTCGAACTTTGATCCTCCAACCTCGGTCTCCCAAGTGAAGGAATTACAGGTGTGCACCACCATATCTGGTTTGCATTATTGCTACTGATGGCAAAGCTTAATATTAGTCTAATTATGTATTAATATGCATAATTTAATATTGTGTCTCAGGAATCCACTATGACAACCCGAATGCCTTTTCTGGAACTCCAAGTTGTGTGCTCCGAGTCCCATGTGGTACTTGTATTTCAGGGTAAGCGTTCAAACTGTAATACTGTATTTTTAGAATTGAGGTTCCAGTCTCAAAAGGCAGGGTTCTAATGCAAACATTCTAAGTCTAGTCTTCTAACTCCAAACTCGACTCCAGGTTCTTCTGTGACATTGAAAGTCTCTTGTCAGATTCCCAGGTTTTGCTCTCAGAACCTGAAATTCTATTGAGATGAGAAGTCCAGGTTCCAAATTCAAAGCCTGACATTGTTAGTAAACTCTAAAATCTCCCACTGATCACAGGTTTAACTCACTGAGTTAGTTTCCTCACATGAGAGGTCAGCTGCAGTTTGAAATTCTAATATTAGGAAGATAGCTCTTGGTCAATTCAACAACCAGAACCAGAGGTTCTACTTTAGGCATGTCAATAATGGTAAACAAAGATTCTACATTTGGAACACCCCCATACTAATCTGAGATACAGATTCTGCACTCGTTTGTGAGACAGGGTCTTACTGTGTTTCCCAGGCTGATCTTGAATCTCCCACCCTCAGGTGATCTCCTGCCTCAACCTCTCGAGTGCTGGGGTTGTAGATCTGTGCCACCAAACCTGCCATTAAAGTCTGAGACTTTTTTTTTTATCGTTTTTTGAGTATTGAATTTGAGACAGGGTCTTTCTACATAGCCCTGGCTATCCTAGAACTTGCTATGTAGTCCAGGCTGGCCTCAAACTCACAGAGATCCACCTCTTCTGTGGGATTAAAGGTGCGCACCTCCACACCTGGCTCCAAAGTCTGAGATTCTAATACTGAACTTCGGTTACCAAATTTGGAATTGTAGATTTTATTATTTCATTCCTTTTTTGGATTCCTATACAGATGTAGTTCTCAATTTTGTATCTCCTAGCTACTGGCTAGGAGTTTCTTGAGGATATTTCAAGCATAATGCTTTATATGCTCTCATAAACTGTACTCTCAGATTCCTTGAACAGCCAATCTCTTGATAAATGGAGACCCTTGGCAATGACTTGAAGCCACAGGGAAGCAGATTGTTCCTAAGGGACTCCTACTGTTCTTCTGTCCTTTCTTCACTGGTATCTTTGTGGCTCTTCTTCAGATCTCTAGTGATCACATGCACTCTACTGTGCCCATCAAGCCTGTTATAAGGTCAAGTGGCCTCAAGAATATACATTTGGCAGTGGGGTGGAGATGTAGTTCTGTTGAATGCTTGTCTAGTATGAATGAAGCCCTGGGTTCCATCCCTATCACCATGAAGAATTGGGTGTAGTGGCACATACCTGTAATCTCAGCATTGGAGAACTGGAGGAGGATCAGGAGTTCAAGGTCATCCTTGGCTATATAGGGATACATGAAACCTTGTCTGAAAACACCAAAAATAAACAACAATGCATCACTGGGCATGGTGGTGCACACCATTGATCTTAACACTCAGGAGGTAGAGGCAAGTAGATCTCTGTGACTCTGAGGCCAGCCTGGTCTACATAGCAAGTTCCAGGCCAGTCAGGGCTACATAGTAAGACCTTGTCTTAAATATCTGAGGCTTGTCATAGTGGTCCATGTCTGTAACTCCAGCAACTAGAAGCAAGAGGAATGAGGATTGCAAGTTATAGGCAAGCCTGGGCTAAATGGTAAGCCACTGTTTCAAAAGCCCCCATTTCCAAAAGAACACATTTGGAACTTTTTACACTAAGGTAAAATGACATAAGATATTTCATATGTCTCCCTCTAAATATTTAAATTTAGAAGGCTTTAAAAGAATTGAAGTCCCTAATACACAGTTCACACATTTGCAAGGAATGAGCTGATTTAAAGGAAAATCCAAGACCTTTCTGTTGGACTCATGAAATCAGTTCACCTCCCCTGTTCTGAAAAGATTCTGGAGCTTGAAAAAGTCTATTAGCTGGGTGGTGGTGGCACATGCCTTGAATTTCAGCACTTGAGAGGCAGAGGCAGGTGGATCTCTGTGAATTTGAGGCCAGCCTGGTCTACAAAGCAAGTTGCAGGGCAGCCAGAGAAACCTTGTCTTGAAAAACAAACAAAAAAGAAACAAAGAAAAAAGTTTCCTATTTCCATTCATTTGTAAAGTGTAG
Source organism: Peromyscus eremicus (assembly GCF_949786415.1). Taxonomy (NCBI): domain Eukaryota; kingdom Metazoa; phylum Chordata; class Mammalia; order Rodentia; family Cricetidae; genus Peromyscus; species Peromyscus eremicus. Next base: position 123,274,402 of record NC_081417.1, on the reverse strand, counting down.
ATAAGAATGCCTGTGAATAATATATGGGCTTTGTGAATATTGTGCAAATATCAGGTATTAATATCTACCCCTTCTGGGGCTGTTGTAATCATGACTGCTGTGCCACCTGCTGGACATTACTTGAATTACACTGCTATTTGTGTCCTGTGTCTACATAATCCTGTTAAAGTTTCTCTTGGGACAATAGAGGACTCAGTTGATTGGTTTCACGGAAATTATTTAGGAGAAAAGAGTTCAAACATTATCTAGTAAGCATTAACTAAGTGGAGAGGAGCAAGGGGACAAGAGAAGTCTTCACACCTGTCCTTGAGAAGGTGAGGGTCATGCAGTGTTACAGAACCTCACTGGGCAGATCTTGAGAAAGAAATACACATTTACTGGGGGAAAAAGAACACTAGAGACAGAAAATAACAATATGATCAAAGCAGAGCGATGGAAGTGCCATTGAGAATGGTAAGATGCTGTGTAATCAGACCTTTGCATCTAAGGAAGAGGAGGTGATGACAGTGATTAATAGCCAATGTTTACAGCCCTTTAGTGTGTCCGAAGTCCGTTTGAACATCTGTCCTCTTTATAGCACAATGTTAACACTGTGGACTGAGCTAAATCTGCTGTGTTTGATAACTGCTGCATTTGACATTCATTTAACTTTTCTCTCTTTAATTTTTTTTTATCTTAAAATAAAACCTACTTCACAGGGCTCTTGTCAGGATCAAGTGTTTTTCAAGTGTCAAGTTCTTACACACTAACCAACAGTTAGTAACTGCAATAATCATAAGCTATCATAAGCTATTATGTTACCTATGAGGTAGAAATACTGTAGTGTCACATAGGAAGAAATCAGGTAAGTGGCTGAAGTAGGACATTAAATTCTACATATTTTAAAGAACTGCACGAGAGACTTCAGCCTGCAAAATATGCTGGGCCCTAAGAGTTAAGAACCCTCAATAACATTGCCGGGCAGTGGTGGCGCACGCCTTTAGTCCCAACACTCGGGAAGCAGAGGCAGGTGGATCTCTGTGAGTTCGAGGCCAGCCTGGGCTACAGAGTGAGTTCCAGGACAGGCTCCAAAGCTACACAAAGCAACCCTGTCTCAAAAAACAAACAAACAAACAAACAAACAAAAAACCCCTCAATTACAGCCTTACATTTGGGTTTCATACAGTGTAGGCTTTGGGAAGCCACTGGAAGATCCTTCAGCTGGAGAGACTTTAGAATCAGAGTTTTATTTTTGAGAGAATTTAGACCTGCTGAGTTAATTCACACAGCTCACAATCAATGAGTATAATTATAACGACAATAAAGATGTGCTGAACACTAACCTAGGAAGTGTTGTGGAATATTACTTCAATGATGTAAAGATGTGTTACATTTATGTTGTGGACTATTACTTTATGTAAAGCTGTGTTACATTTATTTATGCTGCATTTGTTTAACTATGTAAAGATGTGTTACATTTGTTTCATCTTGTCTGCCTAAGGCATCTGATTGGTCTAATAAAAAGCTGAATGACCAATAGCTAGGTAGTAGAGGGATAGGTGGGGCTGGTGGACAGAAAGAGTAAGTAGGAGAAGAATCTAGAAGGGGGAGGGGAGAAGGGGGAGGGAGAGAGAATATAAGGGAGAAAGAGGGAAACTCCAGAGTCCAGCCAGCCAGGCAGCTGCCAGACAGACAGACAGACATGAAGGAAGCAGGAAAGTAGGCCATACAGAATGAAAGAAAGATAAAAAGACCCAAGGCGAAATATAGACGAAGAGAAACTGGTTAAAATAAGTTATAAGACCTAGTGGGCCAAGCCTAAGCTAAGGTCAAACACTCATTACTAATAGGTGTCCGCATCCTGCTTTGGGGGCTGGCAGTCCAAGAAAGCCTGCTACAATGAAGTATGTGGGAAGATTCTTACATTGCATTTTGGTTTTTAGAAAATAAACTGTGGGGGTGGTGAGATGGCTCAGTGGTCAAACTGTTTGCTGTCCAAGTCTCATGATCTGAGTTCAATCCCAGAGGCCATGATGGATGGACAAAATGGAATCCTGCAGCGGTCCCCTGACCTCCACACAAGCTCTATGGCATATGTGTGCCCACCCACATACATTACACACAGCCTCTCTCTCTCTCTCTCTCTCTCTCTCTCTCTCTCTCTCTCTCTCTCTCACTCACTCACACACACACACACACAGAAACTGTTGGACAGGGCACAGGTTCCAACTCAAGTCGTTTACCCCGAGTTCGTGCTCCTTCATCAGCACCCCCCCTTCCTCCCAAGTGCGGGGAGAAAACATTTTAGGACAGGAAGGTGCCTCTCTCAAATTATACTCAAACAGTGGCATGTGAAGAGCAAGGGTGGGGCCCAGGGATCTTTCCTTGAATGCAAAGAAGGAAATGATTCTGAATCCTGGGCACCTCTGGTCATCAGCTGAGACTCTGGAAGAGCCCAGCAGCCAAGAGTTCTGGTGAATCCACTCTGTGCCAGGAACCTGGAATTGTGCAACTAATAGCTCCTATGCCACACAATCACAAATAGTAAGCCCCTTAGAAGTTATGCCACTCTCCTTATCAAACAGATAAAGAGATGGGCCGGCCTATGGCAGAGCAAAGGTTTGTCTTGGGGGTCATACAGCAGCAAATGGCAATGTTTGGGGTCTATGCCTTACCGGGATTTGATTCTTTATAATTCATGCCATGGTAAAAGTGATGGACAGAAAAATCTTTTCCCAAAGTACAGAGAGCACATGGAAGAGGAAGTTCACAGAGGTCCAGGAAAAGGAGCTTAAAATCCTGGAGACAGCTCTAGCCAGCGTTTCAGGAGTAGGCTGGCTACATGAGGGGATTTATACCTTCTTTATGTAAATGATGCAGACCTTGTATTTCTGCAAGAGACCACCCAGGAGCGGAAATGATATCTGCAGGGTTTGTTTCTCACCCAGGGTTTGTTTGATACAGAAAAAGGACGTTTGGATTCATCAAATGACACAGCTCAGCGCTGTGGGGACCAATGGCTGGGTGTTAAAAGACCTGGCGTTAGCCCCCATTCTGTCTCTGTCACTTAAGTGACTCTGGCAGCCCCCAGACCCTTTGGAATTTAGATTTTGTTTTCTCATCTGTGACATGAGACATTTGTGTCCAGTTATCTGGAAGAAATCTTTCCAGCTCAGGCAATCTACATCAACATCTTTTTATGGCCCGAGTTAGATTTTTTTTTAAAGACTGCTCAGCTATAAGAAGCTTCTACTGCCTAGAATCCAGAGGAACTGATAACTTGGTGTGCTAGGTCAAATACAGTTTTCTACCACACTAATCTCTAACCCCAGATGTTAAACTGACCTCTACCATCTGAGGGTAGACAGGTTTATTTGGAGGAGGGAAAAACATAAAATATGGTCATTGAGTCTCTCAGTTTCAGCTTCCTCATCTATAAACGTCTGTAAAACAACTACATCCCTTGATTGTGAGTTCAAATAAGAAATTGTATAATACCCAGGATAATACCTGGTATATTTTTCAAATTTACCACTTACAGTCTGCCCTTTTCACTGACATTGCTTTGGGCCTAGTCTAGGCTTCCATCTCACCTGGGCTTCTGAAAAAAAAAACAAAAACAAAACTTCTTGTTACCATGTTTCCAATCTTGCCTCTGCAATTTCATTCCTTTCAGTAGCCAGAGTGATATTTTGAACACAGATTAGTCCCTATCTCTCCCTTGATTGAAAGCCCTTCAAGATTGCTCAATGAAAAACTCCAATCCCTCCGGATGGGCACAGGTCCTTCCGATCTGACCCTTGCCTGCCTCCCTGTGGCCTGGCCTCCTCCTTTGCCATTTTCTCTACTCATGCACACACTGTTCTCTGCCTCATTATGACTTGGATTCCGGTCTCAACTTACATACCACTTCTTCAAAAAGACTTTTCTGAGTAATTTTCTCTCCAAGATCTCCCTGTCCTCATTATTCCTTCTCCTAATGATCTCATAATATTTACACAATTTACACTTAATTATTTATATGCACTACTACCACCCCATACACAAATATAAGCACTTTTAAGCATAGGGATTAAATTCATTTTACATCGTCTTACTCTGTACCTAGTACAATCTGAAGATGTGGCTCATAGGGAATATTTATTAACAACTGGATGGTGGAAACTCAACCAGTTACTTTCTTTTCTTTTTCTTTCCTTTACTAATGAAATAGTTTGTATCTAACAAAAATATTGTCTCATGTGTTGGGGGCTATTCACTTATCTTAAGTGCTATGGGTGTGATATTGGGAACTGAGATCTGCGCTTAAAACCCTGCTGTGTGATCCAGGACAACTTCCTTGGATTTTCTGAGCTTGGTTTCTTATTCATTTAATGTATAGTTTAGCATCAATTTCAAAAACCCAATATGAAGGTACAATGAAGGTGTATGGGAAGCACTTGTTATTACAAATAACTATGATAATTCTGAGTACTTCTAGTTCTAGGGTATAATACTTTTGTTTTACAGAAGACAACAAAATCTTGGGTTCCAGCCCCGAAATAGGCTCCATGTCTCTGAACCTCATTTCCCTCATCAATAAATAGATTTACTATTCCCTTCCTTCTCACCATACAAGGCCATCAGGGGGCTTACGCATCTTGCATGGACAAGGCCTTGTAAGTTGGAAAGGGCTTTATGTAAAAGTAAAGGCCTATTTTATTAATCCCTGGCTCACCTCCCAAGACGACTCTGGGTAAATAAGATAAGGTTGAAGTAATGTTCCAAGTGATTAAAGCCAAGGAGACAGCTTTGGACTGGAAGCCAAGTTCAGACCTGACTCTCATGGGGCCAAGTCTCTGTTTAATTCCCAGCTAAACACTACGCCTCAGGGAGTTGAGTAAAAGAGAGGAGAGAAAAGTCCCCAAACAAGACATGGCTTATTTGCCTGCTCTCCTGTCTGCCCATATAGAGGAGGACTTGGCATGTCTTTTCCTAGGCCTAATTCTCTTGGCTCTTCCTCCCAGGCCAGGTATATAGACTTACTAGAAGCCCTGAGAGAAGAGCATTATATTAGCTAAACTGGTAACAAATGGCTCCACACCTCTTCACTACCTGTCCTTACTCGGGAATGTCATGAAAACAGATTTTCCTGACTATCCAGGCAGGCGGTGTTAAAGCACACAGGAACAGCACATGATCTGATATGGCCACCCATTTATTTGCTTGTGACTCAGCAAGCATCCAGCATAAAACATGTAAAATGATAAGAGATGCTGGCATCTTCACTACCATTTCCAGCTAGTGGTATGCTACTGGTAAATGCTTAACTACTGGCTTTCCTAGTGTAGTTCTGACATGAATGTTGGTCAATATTTTAGTATAAGTCACATAAAATGAAACAACAAAGGCACCTATTGAAATCTTGATTGATCTATGAATGATACCAATGGTGTGTTGAAAATGATTGTTTCCAAATACTGTAAAACTATTTACTCGATAGTGTGTGCATGTGTATGACGTACGTGCTGAGTATGGGTGCAAGTCTGCCAAGGTTTGGGAACAAAGAGGTCAGAGAACAACCTCGGGAGTCAGTTCTCGCCTTGCATCTCGGCTTGAGACAGGTCTCTCCTGCTGCACACTGCTGTGGAAGGGCTAGTTGGCTACCAGCTTCTGGTGACTACCTCTGTATCTCATCTTCCTGTAGGCATGCACTGGAATCACAGATGGTTGAGCTACTGCATCCGACTTTACATGGGTTTCAGGCCATCAGGCTTGTGACAAGTGTTTTAACCACTGAACCTTCTTTTTGTATGTGATTTTCATAATATAATAGTAGTAGACACATTTACTCTATCACTTAATCTTAAGTTTAGATGATTAATAAAACAAGCCAGTTTCTGCTATTACCAATTTCATCACAGTTTTAAATTTTGGTAGTCATTTTACAGTTTTTTTTTTTTTTTGGTTGCTCTATACTTTCATTATCATAGACAACTGTTGCCTAATTCAAGGTAAAAAAGATTTATATCCATGTTCCTTCTAGGAATTTTATAGCTTTTACATAGAAGTCTTTGGTCCATTTTGAGTCTGTTTTTTGGAGGCCGTCTATTGTTTTGCCTGTAGAAACACAGCTGTCCTGGAACCATTGTTGAAAAGACTGTTCTTTTCCCACTTTTACCAGATACCGTAATTGAAAATACTCAATTCAAAACACCTGAAGTACTTTCTTTGTTTAAAAATGATTGACAGTAAGTTGTGCATTGATTGCTTTGTTTTTGTGTAACACAGCACGAATGGGCAACTCTTCCTTGCTAAGAGTATGCCTGTTTTTGAACTTGGATCCATTTCCAACATCTTGTTCTTTGTATTTTCAATGTCATGACATGAAATAAATCTTGGAACTGTTATGATGGAACTTTTGTTTTTCTGGTCTCTTTCTCTAGGACACATTCATTCTTTTGGTCACAATTTCTTCACGTAGGTCAGTAATTTTGTCTTCACTGAGTTCCTCTGGCTACATATGTATAGTCTCCCAAATGGAAGTAATGTCTAAGTTCCTATACTCAAGTATTTATTATTTATTTATTTATTTATTTTTTATTTATTTATTTATTTATTTTGGTTTTTCGAGACAGGGTTTCTTTGTGTAGCTTTGCGCCTTTCCTGGGACTCACTTGGTAGCCCAGGCTGGCCTTGAACTCACAGAGATCCGCCTGGCTCTGCCTCCCGAGTGCTGGGATTAAAGGCGTGCACCACCACCGCCCGGCCTTATTATTTATTTTTGAGGCAGGGTTTCTGTGTCCTGGATCTCCCTCTGTAGACCAGGCTGGCCTCGAACTCATAGAGATCTGCCTGCCTCTGTCTCCCAAATGCTGGGATTAAAGGCGTGCACCACCATCTGGCGTTATTTTTATTTTTATTATTGTATGTGTGTATGATGTGTGTGTGTATGTGTGTGTGCACGCACACACATGCTATAGCACATGTGTGGAGGTCAGAGAACAACTTTATAGAGTTGGTTCTCTCCTTTCACCTTTATGTGGGTTCTAGGGATTGGCCTCAGGTCATCAGGCTTTCTGGGCTTTTCCCTGATGGGCCGCCATTCTGGCCGTTCCTATTTCTTCTATAATTGCTTTTTTTTTTTTTTAATGATATTTTCTTTTTAAAGATTTATTCATTTATTATGTATACAGTGTTTTGTCTGCACACATCCCTGCAGGCCAAAAGAGGGCACCAGATCTCATTACAGATAGTTGTGAGCCACCATGTGGTTGCTGGGACTTGAACTCAGGACCTCTGGAAGAGCAGCCAGTGTTCTTAACCTTTGAGCCATCTCTCCAGCCCTGTAATTGCTTTTACATTCAAGTTTAACTTGGAGCCTGATCACTTTTGTTTCTTTGCTTCATTTCACTTTTTAATTTTTGCCAATTCTTTTTGTAAAATGGCATAGTATACTACTGGTAGAAAAAGAGAAAACACAAGATCTGCTTTGCTGTCTGTGCAAGAACTGAATAGCAGATATGCAGTGATTGATTCCTGACAGACTAAAGTGAGGTGCCTCATAATCAATCACGATGTGCTTCTGTGACTTACATGGTGAATTCTAAAAGAGCTAGCAGCAATGTGTATGCCTTTGCAGCTACTTTTAACTAATATACTATGAGAAATGAAATCTGAATTATGTTGGCGGAGGATTGGTGTTAAGGTAAACTGTGGAAACTAAAATTCATGCATTTCAGAACTGTGTAAAGCAAGTACTATCTGCATTTATTACCTTTCTTCATATAATTCAGTTATATTTCTTTATATAGTTTAGTTAATGTTCTTAAACTATAACTTTTAAAAATGGCCATATTTAGCCAGAAGCAATGGTGCATGCCTGGAATCCCAGCATTGGAAGCACAGACAGAAGGATTAGGACTTCAAGAACAGACAGCTTCAGCTCCATAGTGAGTTCGATGCCAGCCTGGGCTATATGAGATCCTACCTAAAACAAAACAAAAAGGAGCTGGAAACAGTATTCAGTAGTTAAGAGCACTGGCTGCTCTTGTAGAGGACTGGATTTAATTCCCAACACCCATATGATGTTCACAACCATCTGTAACTCCAGTTCCAGGGGATCTAATGCACTCGCACCCCCCCCACCCCCCCCACCCCCCCGAGACAGGGTTTCTCCATGTAGTTTTGGTGCCTGTCCTGGATCTTGCTCTGTAGACCAGGCTGGCCTCGAACTCACAGAGATCCACCTGGCTCTGCCTCCCAAGTGCTGGAATTAAAGGCGTGCACCACCACCGCCCAGCCCGATGCCCTCTTCTGACCTCCACAGACATGAGGCACACATATGGTACTTATGTACATATACGGGCAAAACACTCATACACATAAAATTAAATAATTTAAAATAATTAATTTTTTTTTAAAATCTGAAGATAGAGTTGGTGGGCAGAATTGCAATTTAATTTAGCTTTGTTACTATCATGCGATAAACAATCACTGAATAAGATGCAACAATTTAATACGCTCTAGAGCAGTATTTCTCAAGCTGTGGGTCATGACCCCTTCAAGGGTCAAGCGACCCTTTCACAGGGGTTGCCTAAGACTGTCAGAAAACACAGATATTTACACTATGGTTCATAGCAGAAGCAAATTTACAGTTATGAAGTAGCAATGAAAATAATTTTATGGTTGGGAGTCATCACAACATGAACAGTATTAAAGGATCACAGCATTAGGAAGGTTGAGGACCACTGCAGTAGAGTGAGGGACGATAAAACGTTAGAAATGTAAAAAATAAATAAATAAGTGAAACAGCCCTCATGAATCAACATGAGCTCAGGATAGCCCACTGTTTCTTTTATCTCAGGCTTATTATTTTATGATTCCTTTTTTTAGCCAAACCACATTTACACACACACACACACACACACACTCAAAACCACTGTTTCCCCCTCCTCTCTGTTCCTATTGTGTCAGATCATAGTTAGCATTTACTAGTTGTAGAACTGAACTGAGTTCTCCTTCACAGACTTATTAGAACCCTAGAGAGAAAGGCATGTTTATTAGCTAAGCTGGTAACGACTATTTTATACCTCTTCACTGCCCATCCTCACTTTGGATTGCTGTGGGGTGGGGGGTGAGGGAACCTCCTGAATGTCAGGGAGGCAGCGTTAAAGTACAAGCCTTTTACTTGACTATCAGGTAAGCTTGTGAGTCATCAGGCTGTCATGGATGTTGACTATCTGGATGGTGTATATTTTACTACCAAACTGTTTTTATTTGGTTTTCCAACAATGAAGGCATACATGAAAACAGGAAAGGGTATAAAGAGATGTTAATGCCTGGCATGTAGCTCCATGACAGTGTACTTGCCTAGCAAGCATGAGTCTCTGGGTTCAATCCCTGCCCTTAGGGAAAAAAATAAAAGAAAGAAAATGTGAACTTTGGAGTTGCTAGAGGTAGAGATAAGGAGCAATGATGTATAAGGTTAAAGGGATGGAAAAGGCAGGAGAATATAATTAGTCTTAACGGAAGGCCTACTATGTGCCTTAAACTTCTAGATAATCTTTACAACTTGAACCATACAAATAAGGGGAAAAAAATGGGACTCAGAATAAGTGACTCCCTCCCTTCACGCAGCCTGGTGCTGCTGTTTGAGCTCATACCTGTTCACTCCAAAGTGCTGTACCACACTGCACACTGTTCTCTCCACCACACTGTGCTACAATCTCTTTACATCTGTGCGGTGTAGAATAGGGTAGTAGGCTAAAGGAGTCCTGACTGAACTGGATATGCAGAAGTAAAGCTCAGAGATTCCCCAACAACCTCTTTCACTGACCAATCCTCCTTACTTCCATTTCCAGTCTCTAACCCTGAGATCTTTCCACTGTACCACACAAGCCATACTGCTTCATACACAATTCTTATGAAAATCACATCATAAACATTCCCCCAGTATCAGGAGTATCTTAATGCTTTCACACTGGAACCAGAGGATGGCAGTATGAGTCACAACAGGCACAATGCTAATAACAGTAATTATGTTTGTGGCAATATTCTCATGTTTTTAGTTGCTCTCTCCTGACATGGCAGAGAGCATGTTACTCACACTGTAAGTGGTCCCCACTGTCTGCCCATCCCTAGTGGTTGGTACACATTCCCACTCTGAGTGTGGGAGGAGAGGTGTGGCAGTGCCGAGCAGCACAGAGATCTGTAGTCAGACAGATCTGGGCTTCCAGTCATCTTGGACATAGAATGTCATAACGTCACCCCTGAGAATTTTAGTTTCTTAATTTGTGGGTATGTTGAAACAACATGCTTCATCCTTCTCTTCAAGTCTGCCCCTCCTTCTCTGCTCTGTGTTTAAAATAAACTCACCAAGTTTCCCAAGCTAGAAACTCAAGTGTCAACCTTGACTTCTCTTTTTCATTCAGTTCCTTTTTCTTTTCCCCACATGCCAACCCAATCGTGAGTTGGATGGTGCTACCTCTAGAAACTTCCATTACAGGCTGGCTTCAAACTCAGAGATCTACCAGCCTCTGCTGGGATTAAAGGAGTGAGCTGCTGCCACCACCGCCCAGCCATTGACATGTTTAATCCCAGGAACCTAGGTAAAAAGCAGATGCAGTGGTGCACACACATCTGTAATTAAGTGTTCCTACAGAGGATAAGAGGCGGAAACAGAATTGCCCAAAAGCTTTCAGGCAGGCTAGCGTGGAGTCCATGGTGCAGCAGGAGAAACAACAAAAAGACCCTGACTCAACAAGGTCGAAGGTGAGAACCAACTTTTTTTTTTCCCCCCGAGACAGGGTTTCTCTGTATAGTTTTGGTGCCTGTCCTGGATCTCATTCTGTAGACCAGGCTGGCCTCGAACTCAGAGAGCTCTGCCTGGCTCTGCCTCCCGAGTGCTAGGATTAAAAGCATGTGCCACCACCACCTGGCTGAGAACCAACTCTTGAAAATCGTCCACTGACCTCTGCACAAACACACACCACGTCACACATGTGCATGCTCATGTGTGTATGTGTACACATGCAACTCAATACTTTAATTAATTAGAATGATGTTCAGGTCTTGCTCATGGAAAGACCCTACAAGCAATGGCATCACAGAGGCAGCGAGGAATGATACCTAGCACTTACATCTGTTTGTTTAGCCAGTTGGCCTTAAATTTACTACCCTCCTGCCTCAGACCTACAAGAACCTGGGATTATGGTTGTGTGCCACCATGTCTAGACCTAGCATTTCTGTTTTAAAAAGCATTCTCCACTGGTCCATCTACAGCACAACTCCTGTACCTAAGGCTCAGGGAACATCATGGAAGAAGGACAGAAAGACTAAAAAGCAGAGGACCAGGAAAATTGCTGTGAAACTGTATCTCCTAGAAACGACTGGCTGCTTAAACAAGACCTGCAGAAACACACCAATAGTCATCCTAACCCTGAAAGGGGAAAATCTCACAGGGCCACATCCATACACAAAGAACAACAGGCAACTAAGGAATACTAAGAGTGGGAGAAATAGTCTTCCCCAGGGACGGGTCTCCTAACTGGTTATTCAAAACCAAATGTCGAGTCCTGAAATCATATACATATTATATTTATATATTTACATATATGTAACAATAACAACCAAAGAAAAAGAGGTCATGGTTTGGGGGGAGGGGTAGGTGGAGGGGGCTGAAGAGAAGAAAGGGAAGGAAAAAAGATTTTATATATATGTATATATATATATATAAATTTGGCTTTTAGAGATGTGATTTCTGTTGTAACTCTGGCTGTCCTGGAACTCACTCTGCAGATGAGGCTGGCCTCGAACTCACAGAGATCCGCCTGCCTCTGCTTCCAGAGTGCTGGGATTAAAGGTGTGCGCCACCACTGCCTGGCATAATTATAATTTAAAAAATAAAAAATTAAAAGAATTACAGCAATATTACATATTATATACACATCTACATATATTTATTATAACTAATAGATGTATATATTATATGTATATATACACATCTATCTCTTATTGAGATAGAAAAAATAGAGAATAAGAGAAAGTATGCAAAGCAAATGTGGGTATGGGTGAAATATACATGAGATTTGGGGGTACTATTTTTTGCGATCTTTTATATCTAAAATCATTCCAAATTATAAAGTAAAAATTTCCCATAAATTTATAACATTTCAATTATTCCCCTCTAAATAGATGTACCTTGGTACTCGAGAGATGGTTCCGTAGTTATGAGTTTGTACTGGTCTTGCAGAGGACTAGATTTGGTTCTCAACACAAATGCCATTGGTTCACAACCATTTCTAATTCCATCCCCAAGGGATCTGAAACCTCTGACCTCTGAGGGCACCTGCAATCCTGTGTATAGAATGGCACACAGGCACACACATTGACACATTTATTAAAAATAACAAAATCGCTTTTCGAAGGATCGTGTTTGCGTCTGTGGATGACGCCCCGGGAGTGATAGTTAATGTTTTCCTTCACGGTTTATTGTTAAACCAATAAAGTCGGTGAACGCTAAAAAAAAAAAACAAAAAAAAAAACAAAAAAAAAATCAATCTTCAACTGTACTTAATTTATACATATATGAAAGACAATTGGAACCATATTTTTTCACTTTATACTTTTATTAATTTGGAATTGAATCATGAGCAGTTTTCAATGTCATCTAAAATAATTTGAAAAGTTACTGCAGGCTGGAGAGATGCTCAGTGGTTTAGAATGCTCACTGCTCTTGCAGAGGACCAGGGTTCAGTTCCCAGCACCTACTTAAGGTACTTCACAGCCACCTGGAACTCCAGGTCCAGGTGATCTGATGCCCTCTGGCCTTCTTGGGTACATGTATGCATGTGGTGCCCATAAACTCACACAGGCACACACATATGTATTTTTAAAAAAAGATTAATGGATGAACACTATTTTCGTGGTGATAATATAATTTACTTAATTTATTTTAGGTTATCCCTATATTTTATGGCAACATTTTAACATATCTTATCTATAATATATTTATATTATGTAATAAAAATAAACATTTTATATACACTTATGTATATTTGTCTATCTATATATCTTTATCTATACATTTGGCTACTTCTTTGTGTTCAACTCTTAAGCTAAAATTGCTTTGTTTTAAAAATATTTTGTGTGCGTGTGTGTGTGTGTGTGTGTGTGTGTGTGTGTGTGTAAGATATCATGTGTAGAGGTCAGAACATGTGCAGGTCAAAGGACAACTTGAAGGAGTCAGTACTGCCCTTCTACCATGTGGGTCCCAGATCATTAGGCTTTACCCACTGAGCCATCTTGCTGGCTGCTTTGTTCATTTTTTCGAGACAGGGTTTCTCCGTGTAGCTTTGGAGCCTGTCCTGGATCTCACTCTGTAGACCAGACTGGCCTTGAACTCACAGAGATCTGCCTGCCTCTGCCTCCCGAGTGCTGGGATTAAGTGACTAAGGTGGCCTAACAAGCTCCCAGATGTCCCCAGGCTCCTTCTTCAGTTTGTGATGCTTAACTGACTTCTGGCCTGCTCTGGGGCTTATCTGCTCTACAAGACATGGAATTTCAGGTGTGAGAGATCACAGTTGTCAGTAGTAGGCTAGGTTCAGTTCTGGGCTACACATCTCAACGGGAATTCTTATTTTAGGTCCTGAAAATTGAAGGCAAGGCTTAAAAAGTCACTGTGCAGGTAGGATGTAGGCTATCTAGTTCTGCTGAGACCAGTTCTAGGGATACAAAGATGATTCAGACACTGCACCTGGCCCACAGGGTCACAATCTGATAAGGGAGACATACAAGTAAATATGTGTTAACCTTGTATTGATGAAGAGTTGTAAGTGGGGAAAGTACAGGGCTAAAAAGAACACAAATGAGGTTTTATGTTTCACTTTCAACAAAATTTATATAGTAGATACTCTTGTACACAAATACAAATTTATTCTTTCTTTCCTTCCTTTTTCCCTTCAGTAAACTTATAATTTATCCACCAACTATCCTAGACCAAAGGGGTAGCACCAAGTTGGAGGGGAGGAGCATAATAAAGACAAAACAAACAAAACAAAAAAATAGGAAGTAAAATTTGTTAGGCTATGTGTCCAGTAGTGAGTGATAACAATTAAATACGATCCCCAGAATTTGGATCTGGCACCTGGTAGATGATGATGTCATTGGTATCTCCCTTCCCCTGCTTGAAAATTTTGAGATGGGACTATAGTGTGTTGCCTACATTGGCTTCAAACTCCTGAACAATAGTGATTCTTTTGCTTAGCCTTTGAAATAAACAGATACACAAGTGGATGCAAGCATGCCTGGCTTCACCCAAAGTTTAAAGAGCAAAGAAAATTCTATTAGGGATGATCCTGAACTCCCTTGAAAACATTCTTAGAATACTGGGTTTCTAAAGGATGTTTATGGTATAAAAACAAAAGTGGGGAATTCTACCAGAATAGGAATATACTTTAAAGTGATTGGAGAGTGGTGCAAATCACTACAAAATTGAGAATGGGATAACCAAAACAATCGACAGCAAGCTGAAATAAATGGATTAAAATAAAAAGAGATCTTTGGTAGAAGGAAGGAAGCAGGTCAGAGACAGGCCAGGAGCAGAGAACGAAATGGTAGCAGACAACAGGATTTTTTTTTTTAATTTGCTGATTGATTGACTGTGTGGGTGCATGCATGCCTCCTGTGGTAGCTGGTTTTCTCCTTCTACCATATGGGTTCCAGAGATGGAGCTCAGATCACCAGCTTGGCCCTTCACCCACTGAGTCATCTGGCCAGCATATGACAAGGAGATGTTAAGCAAACTACTACCAAGCAGCCTCCATCAGCAATGGGGTCTGAATAGAAGAGAAGAAAGTGTGAGGCAAGAAGAAACTGGTCCTGGGAACAAATGAATCATCCTCATGTAGTAGCTACACCCTAGACGTCATGATTATTCATAAACAAGTGCAGGTTTTCTGCAGTGTTAGTGAGCGAGGCTTGGCAAGGACAGTGCTAATGTCAGGTTGCCAAACTGATCTAAATCAAAGGGCCCAATTCTAGATAGCAAACCTTATCAATAGTAACTTACTCTAACAATGTTTTCCAATATTTCAGAAAGGACTGTTGTTATAGGATAGCAGACAGGAGGAATCAGAGTCTACGTCCAGCTTTTCCTTCAGTTGGAGGTACTTCACAAGGCAAATGGTGGTACCAAGGTACTGGATTCATAGAGATGTTGTGAGGATGAATCACAGTTTCCTTCTGAGCCTGTTTCTGTTGTTATAAAAAGGGGATAGTGATTTTTTTTTTTGCAATGTGACTCAGAAGTATGTGGCAAAGGAAGAGTTGGGACTGCACAGGAACAGCTTTCATTGATGAGAAGGGAAATGGTAGGTTATGTTTTCTCTGGGTGGCTGCTCAATTATTACTTGAACAGTTCCTGAAGTCCTTATGCAATTTTCTCATGATTTGTTACTATTACGCCATAATCTAAGGTAAGGCAAGATTGTTTCTATTTTCATGCAGAAAAATGTAGTGATTCTATCTTGATATCTGCTGTGCAGTAGAATGTCAAAGGATCCAGTATATTGGGCTCTCTTCTTCAGTGGAGGATTATATAAACGCACTGGTGAAATTCAGGGAAATTTCACCTAGACCAGGGATGATGAAAAATGACCTTCTGATTAGGAACACACACACACACACACACACACACACACACACACACACACTCGGGGTAGGGGAAGTGTGGTGGGACAAAAACAAATGGGTACCATCTCAAGATTAAGAATGAATGTTAAGGTGTTCTGGAATTAACAAAAATTGGAACCATAGGGCAGTCCTTCAATCCCTAACCTTCACAATCAGCTAGGCAGGCAGGAGAAAACAGAGGTTCAAAATATTACATAACTTGTCAGGGTCATAAAACTATACATGATGTAACTGGGACCAGTAGTACCAGGATCTGCCTGGCACCAAAGCCCTTGCTCTTTCCAGTATAGCACCCAGAAGAAACAAAATAACAAGCAAACAAAAACACTGTATTTGGGAATTTAGGGGCCTAGGGGATTTAGAAATTTCTCTCTTTTCCTATTTCCCTTCTGACAGTCTTTTGTTTCTGGTTGTGACGTTAGCGCCTAGAGGCTGGGCAAGATCAAACAGGAGGCATCTGTAAACAAAATTATTGCATAGCCCTCCATACACCCAAAATTTCCCTCCTTCAATCTTACCTAGGATTGGGTAAGGGGTGGCTGGTGCAGAAGTGGTGGTGGCCAGGGTTAGGTTAGTAAAAGGATGATTCTTTTCTTACCTTTAAGTTGTTTATCAATTTCAGGACAACCCGTTGCTTATTCTCTTCTCTTGGTCAGCGTTTTATTTATTCCCTATTTTGCGGGGGGAAGGTTAGGGCTTAAGGGATTCTGTAGCAAATTTCTGTAATGAATCTGCACAGTAGCTCCAAAAAAGTTAAGGTTAAAGATGATTCCTTTATCTGTTTTGGGAAGGGATTGTGCATGTGCTTAGAAAAAGATAAAAGGAAGATTTGTTCTGGGTCACTCTCCTTTCATACCGACGCACTGAGGGGATTAAAAGGGACCCCCTGTCTCCATGAGAAATGAACCGAGATTCCCTCACGTTCCCGCTCTCTCGGGTGCGGGTTCGAGTGACAAGGGCATTCACATACCTTCTGGAGGGAAGAAAGGTGCTGGGGTCTGACGGGGGGTGGGGTGGGGGGAGCCGACAGCTTCCGGCTCCCGGGAAGCCGCGTCAGGGGCGGGCCGCGGGCGGCGGACGGCGCAGGGCGCACGGGGCCCCGCCACCCCTAGGCCGCGCTGCTTCGCCTTCCCAGCCGCCCCGTGCTCGGCGCGGCCGCCGCAGTCCCGGCGGCGCCGTAGCGGGACGTGGGGTCCAGGGGGCGCTGTGGCCCAGTGGCGCGGGCGGCTGGAGCGGCCACCGCGGCGCCCGAGGGAGGCTTCGCCGAGCCCGTCCGCCTGCAGCGCCTCGGTCGTCCCGCCGTAGCCTGCGCCCCCGGACGCGCTCCCCTGCGCTCCCCCGGACCCGCGTGGCGGAGGCGACCCCGGAGCCGATGCGGCTGGAGGGGCGCCGGGCCTCAGCCTCCGCCGCAGCGACCTCAGCCCCCTCCGGAGTGCGAGGCTTCGCGGCGGCGGCGGCGGCGGCGGCGGCGGAGCCCTGCTGAGGAGGACGCTTGCGGCTGAGGGACGACCCCCCGGGCCATGGAGAGGCGGTGAGTGTGGCGCGCCGCGGTGCGGGGCTCGCCGGCTCGCGCCGCTCAGGGGGCACCCCCGGCGCCAGCTCTCGGGCCGGGGCGGACGGAGCGTCCTGGCACTGCGGCCGCCGCGGGCACCCCGCAGCTCTGGGGCCTCGGCCCTTTTTCCGTGGGTCCCCCCCCACCACCACCCCGGGAGGCTGGAGGCGCGCGGGGGGGCGACTAGGCCCCGCACTGCCGAGAAGCCCTTGCCCGGGCCTGGGTTCCGGCGCGGCCGGGTATGTGAAGACCGGGCTGGCCGCCGCCACACCGGTGCCCTTCGCGTTTGTCCCGGGCGGGGCCGAGCGTGCCTGCCTTCCCAGGGCCCTGCGTGCACATCCCGGAGGCAGGCAGGCAGAGGACGCTTGTTTGCAAACAGCTTTGGCTTCCCTGCGCCGCGTCCCGAGTCCTGCAGAGCCATCCCCTGGGTGGGGAGTGGGGAGTGTTGAGGTGCAGAGAGTGCGGGGCCCCGGAGCCCCTGGTACTCCAGGAGGAGCATTCACCCCTTTCCTGCTAGAGACAGCTTTTTGCGTCTTATTTGAGGTGAAATTTCATCACCTGCCGCTAGCTCATCCTTTCCTCCTTAGGTTACATCTTGTCTGTGAGAGAGACAGGTCTGCCTTGGAGAAAGCCCCATCCCATCTTTGCCATGCTAAGTTTCCTAGCTAAGCACTCAGTTTAAAAAAAAAGAAAAATCTTTTATGAATATGTCTTTCCCACCTTCAAAGAGACAGGAAAGGTTTTAATGCTTCAGTCCTTGGTACAGAAATGTTCCACCCAAATAAGGAACGGATGGCAAGAGAATTTTAAGTTGAGCTAATACCGTAATAGCAAGGACCTGACGAAAATGGAATAGAGACTCAATTGTAAAAGGAAAATGATTGGTTTTGTTTTGGTAATAATGTAAAAAAAAATAGTGATTGTAGTTTGATACCACAGGTCAGTATTGGGGTGATTCTTGTTTATGATGTGATTACAGGTTATTCTTATTTTTCTATTATATAGGACTTATATGTATATCTAGACCTTTGATTTGTGAAAATATGTATATATAGTAAAAAAATTGGGACGCACGGAGAGGTACTGTATTGGCTTTCAGTACGTATTTAATAACCAGAGTGAGATCACTGATAATGTCATAGTACATTTTGATGATCAAAGTTTAAAGTGAGATTGTAGTGATGGTGACTTGTAAAATTATTATTATTAGTAGTAGTATTGGTATTAAATTAATAATGCTCACTGGTTCAATTTACAGCCAGGCATTTGTTTGAAATTTATAAAATATGTTACTAGTTACCGGAGTTAAAGCCATCAGTTAACGTGGGTAGTTATTTAAGACTCCTGACTTAACCGTCCTGTACATGGAGTCTCCAGAGGTCTAAGGAGGTTCAGCGTGGTGAAGAATTTTGAGGATCCAGTGTGTTAGATGTTGCAGCCTTGGCTTTGTCAGATCGTGTGTAAGCATTTCCAACTGTAAGAAGTTGGCTGGGTTAGATATTTTGATTAATTTAGGTTTGAAAAGTCTAATTCTTTTCTCAGTGTGTCTCTAAAGACCAATATTAGAATCAGTTGTGAGTGCTGATTAAAAAAATGTGATTCCTGGTCCCCTATGTCAGAATTGTGGGGATAGCAGTCACTCAAAGATGGTGATTTTTATCCTGATTCTTAGTACTACTGAATTTGAACATCACAGATAAAAGTTAAAAGAGATTTGCTTAGGTGAACGAAAGTGTCAGCTCTCTAGCAAAACTATCTTAAGTCGCTTAACAGATGTTTTTCATAGCAACAGATAATGGTTTTATAATGCAGATAGAAAAACTGTGTTTTGAGGGACAGCTGTTGTCTGTTAACAAACATTGAGAGCCTGTAATGACAATGTTAAGGAAGGCTATCTGGGCATTCATCTTGACAGTTAATAAACTTCAATGTTGTCTGTAAAATGCAGTTGGTACTGTACTTAATTTGGAAGGCTTTCGGAGACAGCATCTGAAGAAAGTCTTGTATAAAATTTTTATACAATGTTAGCTATTAGTAATATCAGGTTCTGTCTCAGGTGCTCTGGGAAATACAAAAATGACCAAGGCTTCTGCTAGCAATTAGCTAATTGTGGAAGCAGGACAGGCTTAATTAACTGTTACAAGACAGGGTCAGAAAGGTGTTGTAATTGAGTAAAATGAGCTAGATCTCTGCTTAGGGCTTCTGTGTCTCATCCAGTATCTTGCCCTTCAGGAGCTTTGGTAAGGGATGGGAGGTCACTCAGTGGAAGAGGACTTGCTTAGAATGTACAAACCTCTTGGTTTAATTCCCAGAATTGAGGAAAAAATTCGTACATAGTATTCCTTTCTTTTCCAATTCCTGATTTAGTGTTTTCTTTAAAGAAATAATGGCAAATATTGCCTGGAAAGTACTAGTTTTGTATTAACTCCTTAGTTAGAAAGAACCAATGAACGAGTTGGGAGAGTCCCGTTTCTTCCTCTGTGGCTAAGCTATCACTTTTATTCCATGCACTAAAGTTTATTTGGGTCCTCTTATGTGCTGGCCACAGACTGGCTGGTTGCAAGATACAAAGCTTGATTAAAAGGTAATTGCCTAGATTTTAATTTCTTTTGTTTCTAGGAGGTGCTACATGTGTGTTTTATGATTATTAATTGTGTGGCATGCTGTGGTGCAGAGATAAAGTCAGATATGAACAGGAATCCTTACCACACCTCTTAGAGCAATGTGACACTTAGATTCTGAGCTTCTCATATTCTCTCGGAGTAATAGTACCCCTCCCAGGGAAGTAGAAAGTTTCTATGAGATGCAAGTGATCATAGACACTGCAGAGACATGTTCATTTCTATATTTCCTTCTGGGAAAAAATAAAAATAAAAACCAGATCTTGTATATTTCTGTGTGAATTAAAACTTGGTAGCTTTATTTATTTATTTGAGACTAGGTCTGCTTTTGGATTTTTTTTTTTTTTTTTTTTTTTTTTGGTTTTCTGAGACAGGGTTTATCTGTGTAGCTTTGCGCCTTTCCTGGAACTCACTCTGTAGCCCAGGCTTGGCCTCAAACTCAGAGATCCACCTGCCTCTGCCTCCCAGTGCTGGGACTAAAGACATGCGCCACCACCGCCCAGCTTTTTGTTTGTTTGTTTGTTTTGTTTTTTGTTTTTTTGGTTTTTTGAGACAGGGTTTCTTTGTGTAGTTTTGGTGCCTATCCTGGATCTCACTCTGTAGATCAGGCTGGCCTCAAACTCACAGAGATCCACCTGCCTCTGCCTCCCAAGTGCTGGGATTAAAGGTGTTTACACTCTTTTAAGTCTTAATTTATTATTGTATAAAATGAAGCTAATAGTACACATTTTGTAGGGTTATTATAAGGATTAAGTGATATAATATATAAATCAGAGCTATAGTTCTGTTCTTTAGATAAATAAGCATTACTCTAGAAATGGAAAATATATTTTTTCGAAACTTTGAGTTTTGAAAAAGTTTAAAAGATCATTAATTATTTATACAGTTTTCTGCTAAGAAATAAAGCTAGCATGATTGATTGTAAAACATTGCCAATTAAGGGTGAGACAAATTCACAGAATTAGTATTTTGATTATGTAGTTAATAGAATATCTTATACTTTATCATAAATTTTATTTAATGAAATTATTTGAAAATGCTATTTATAAAATAGTTTCCATTTTATAAATTTTTTTTTCTTTTGAGACAGGGTCTGATGTAGCCCAGGCTAGCCTAGAACTTGCTACTGTAGCAGGTGATGATCTTGAACTTCTGATCCTCTCATCTCTACCTCCCAAGTGGTGGGATTATAGCCATGAATCACTATGCCTAGCTTAAATTATTTTAAATAGTACAATTTATAGAACTGAACTATTATAAACTGTTACAAAATTTAAATAGTATGTATATTTTCAAAACTTTAGGGAAAATAAGATGCAGGTAAGATCTCTAAGGGTATCCATTAAAGTCAAGAAACAGTCTTTTGAGTTTTTGTTACACAAGGGAGAAATAATTTAATGCACATTAGTAGGAGTCTTGAAGCAGTGAAGTTAGCTTCTACAACCTTAGCTGTAGAGACTTTAAAATAGAAAATGAAGAGTACATGTACTTCAGCCAAGTTGAGAATATTAGGGAAGGGTCTTTTTTTAATGATTTATGTCTTGAGATACAGTTCACACACACATACTTTACCCATCTAAAGTATAAAATTTAATGGCTTTTACTATATTTAGCAGAGTTGTGTAAATGTTAACACTCTTTCATTTTGGAATATTTTCATCACTCCAAGCTGGTATCCATTAGTAATCACCCCAGGATCTTCCTAATAACCCAGCTCTGGGCAAACACTAATGGGTTTCTGTTCTAAAGAATTCCTATCAATTCTGAACACTTCATATAATAGAATCCTATAATGTGGTTGGTTTATTTCAGTTAGTATAATTACATTTTCAGGGCTCAATAATAATGAATCTACAGCTTATTTCTTACTATTGCTCAATAATATTCTGTTGTGTAGATATACCACATTTCATTTATTCATTCGTAAATTTGGGTGTACTTTTGCTTTTTGGCTATTATGAATAATGTTAGGAAAATTTGTATGCAAATTGTTATGTACATGTTTACTTTCATTGCCTTTGGGACATACGTGGGAGTAGAATTGCTAGATTGGGTAGTATCTCTGTTTAACCTTTTGAACAGCCTGGTTATCTTATTAAGTGGCTCATTATTTTATGTTCTCACTAGCAAGTGTGTAAAGGTTCTAATTTCTTCATATCCTCACCAACTCTTGTTGTCAACTTTTGATATAACTACCCAAGTAAAGCTGGTTGGTGATGGCGCACGCCATGGGGGCAGGGGCAGAGGCAGACGAATTTCTGTGAGTTTGAAGCCAGCCTGGTCTACAGAGCTAGTTCCAGGACAGGCACCAAAACTACACAGGGAAACCCTTGTCTCGGCAAAAACAAACAAACAAACAAACAAAAAACTACCCGAGTAAATGTAAGATGGGAAGGTAAGACTTTATTTGAATAGATTCATAACTTGTTTAGAGTCATTAGGTAAATTGTTGAAGCTTTTGCTTGGTGACAAATTGACAAATTTTTTGATGATAAGAAATGCTTTTGGCTTGAGAATAAAAGCTATGTACTTTTGGTGAACTCATCAAGTAGAACTGATTAACCATATTGGGTGGTGATGGAAATGAAACAGGGACACCTTTCCTCTCCCCCCCCCCCCCCATGCTGGCTTGGAACTTATTATGTAGCTCAGGCTAAGCCTCAGGGATTCACTTGCTTCAGCCTCCAAAGTACTTGGATTATAGACAAGCACTACCATGCCTACCTTAAAGAACATTTATTAACAAAAGGCAATTGTAAGCCCTGTGTCTTATTTCCTTTAACTCTGCTAAAACATTTCTAAAAATTTACAGCCCAGTTGTATATTAACATTTCTAAGTACCCAAGTCTGACAGACTTTTAATGATCATCATTACCTATCTATGATGTATACTTTTATATGAATATAGATTAATTGCTGGAGATGGTGGTGGGCACCTGTAATCCTAGCATTTTAGAGAATGAGGCAGGAAAATTGTGAATTGAAGGCAAGTCTGGGATATGCAGTGAGATATTGTCTCAAACAAAATAGCAAAACCTGTTAGTCATTGTTCTTTATTCTTACGTTTAGAATATTACTCTATATTTTATTCTGCATTCAAAGTATTGAAATTTTTCTGTGATGTTTTGTGGGACATATTTCAAATTAACAATAATGATTTGGCTAATATTTTTAAAGTTTTGTTTTTTCAAACAAGTTAGGAAATACTGTAGATAACCATTGTGTGATGAAATATTGTGTACCCTAATAAAATTTGCCTAAAGATCAGAGGACAGAACAAGCTACTAGATTGTGGTGGCACACACCTTTAATCCTGGCACTTGGGAGGCAGAGATCCGTCTGGATCTCTGTAAGTTCAAAGCCACCCTGGACTCCATGAGATTGATTCAGTCTAGGAGAGAAACAGAGCCAGGCAGTGTGCCTTTAATCCCAGCACTTGGGACTTCATGCCTTTGCTCCCAGTACTTGGAGGCACACACACCTTTAATGCCAGCACTAAGCAGGAAGTGTTATGGCTGGGTGGAAAAAGGGATAAGGGATAAGGCGTGAGGAGACAGGAACCAGAACTTTTTCAGCTGGAACTGAAGCTTTTTCAGGCTGAGGAGGCCTAGAGGTAAGACGTGGCTGTGGCTTGTTCCTTTGTCTCTCTGATCTTTCAGCATTTACCCCAATATCTGGCTCTGTTTTTTTTTTTTTTAATTAATAACACCATTTAGCAATTTACGTTACACCATTGTTTTAACGCAAAGCACTCATTTGGAATCTCCATTATGCATCATACATACTATTTTCCCATTTTGAGATTCCTCTTGGAGAGTTTGGTAAGATGACATAAGTCTGTAATCCCAGGCTGATGCAGGAGGATTGTGAATTTGACAACATTCTGGTCTTCCTAGTGAGACCCTATTTCAAGAAGCTAAGGGCTGGAGAGGTAGCTCAGCAGTACAGTGCTTTCCCAGTGATGTGCAGGGTCCTGGGTGTGATTCCTAGCACTGAAAACATCCCTTTAGAACCTTTATGCTGAATTTGAATTGAACAACAAAAAGAGGAGGACTGCTCTTGAGCTGCTGTGAATGCCACAGTTTCCATATAAAGTTATAAAAAGTAGCAATTCTAGAGCCTTTTGCGTGGGACTCATGAAAAGCATTTAAAACGTTTTTTGGGGGAGGGGCAGAGTCTTACACTGTAGTGCAGTGTGGCCTTGAAACCCCTCCTGGTCCTTCTTCAGCCTCCAGAGTGCTCAGATTATAGGTGTAAGCCACCACTCCAGGCGTAGACCTGTATTTTTATGTGGACTATGTTCTGGTTCTTATCTAACGTCTCATGGTTGAAGTGGCATTTTCCCTGCCAGAATTTGTTTTATTAAAATAAGGAGTAAAAGTGTATGTTTTTATTACTTTATTATATTCTTTTTTTCTTTTCTCTCTTTTCTTTTTTTTTTTTTTTTTTATTTTTCGAGACAGGGTTTCGCTGTGTAGCTTTGTGCCTTTCCTGGATCTCGCTCTGTAGACCAGGCTGGCCTCGAACTCACAAAGATCCACCTGCCTCTGCCTCCCAAGTGCTGGGATTAAAGGTGTGCGCCACCATCGCCCGGCATTCTTTTTATTTTTATTATATATTATTTCTACTAATATTTTATTATAGCATAATAGTCTGTGCTAAAATTCATATAACCTTAACAGGTTTTTTTAAACATGTATTTATTTGTGTGCAGGTACATGTTGGTGAATATGTAGCATGGTGCATGTATGGAAGTCAGAGGCCACTTGTAGGAGTTGGTTCTCTCCTGATACCATGTGGGACCCAGTCCTAAAACCCAGGTCTTCAGGCTTGGCAGCAGGTGCTTTTTACCCAGCGAGCCATCTCACCAGCCCTTTTTTGGTTTTGTTTTGTTTTTGATACAGGGTCTCAAATAGCCTTGGACTCAAAATGTAGCTGAAGATAACCTTGAACTTCTGATCTTCTTGCCTATACCTCCAAAGTGCTGGGATTGTAGGCATGGGCTGTGCATGACACCTGGCTCATGGGGTGCTAGGCATCAAGCCCAGGGCTGTGCACATGTTAGGCAAGCACTCTACCAACTGAACTACATCTCAGGCCAGAGGTTGAGATTCCTTAACCCTGGCAGGCTGCCCTTCACAATTTAGTTACAACCTGATCATCCCTCATTCCTGTTTCTGTATTTAATTCTTCCAAAATAACAAGTTTGTGAAGTTTTCCATCCTGTATTTTTTTTTTGTATAATGTGTAAGATTTCCCTGTAGTGTGCTGTCTTTTTGTTAGCTGTATCATTGTATTTTATTTCCAACTATTAGAATGACCTTAGAATGTCCATAGTGTTGTACATGTTTGCAGCCAAGGAGATTGAGGCTTGGAGAGTTTTATTGGTCTTTCTAAGCCTAAACTCATGTTTCATGATTCAAACCCATATATTTTTGACTTTGTAATCAGATACTATTTTTATCTTTTGCCTATGTCTGTTTTTATCTAATAATTTTTCATAATATAATATTTCCAACTAATTACATAGTTGGTTAATATAGGTTGATATTTGCCTTTGAAGTATACTGACATTATCTTATACAAGCTAGAAAAGGATGTGTGTATGTTGTGTGCCTTGTATGTATTTTGGGAATTTCAGATTTCATGTGCTGTGTTTTTGAATAGATAAATTCTTTCTTGTTATTAGAAAAGTATAATAACTGATTTAGGCCTCAGTTCTCTGTTCTAAAAATCAGTTGTAGACTCGATAGCAAGGCCCTTTTCACATGTAATACTCTATACTCTATTTGGTATTTCTTTTTTTCTCTTTTTTTGGTTTTTTGAGACAGGGTTTCTCTGTGTAGTTTTGGTGCCTGCCCTGGATCTTGCTCTGTAGACCAGGATGGCCTCGAACTCACAGAGATCCGCCTGGCTCTGCCTCCCGAGTGCTGGAATTAAAGGTGTGCACCACCGCGGCCTCGCTCTATTTGGTATTTCTAAAGGTGAATTGAGTGAAAAGATAGATGGCATTAGATGACTTGACTCGAGGCTGTGGAGATGAACTGACACAGGTAAAGAATTAGGAGTGGTCGGCAGCTGGTGGCAACTGAGAAATCTGCAAGAACCAAACAGAGGAATTGTATTTTGTATTATATTTTATTTTATATTGTATTTTTTACAAGTTTTTCTTGTAATTGAAAGACAATATGTTTCTGAATAAAAATCTTGAAACTCTGAACATTCATTTGTGGATGAGGCCTTTTCTGTCTTTAGCTCATAGTCTTTCTTCTGCCTTTGCTTATGACAGTGTGCATATGTTGAGACAAATGCATCTAGAGCTGTGTTGTATGAAAATAGGTCATTCAGTAGCATGCGTGAAATAATGCAAGTTTTCATATTGCTTATAATGTGAGAATTTAGTAATTGAAATGTGTCCCTGTTGTTACAGGTCTGTGAAGTTTGTTTATAAAGGAAAGGAGGGCATGTACTACAGTCAAAAAGGATGAAATACATTTTAAGAACAAAATGTATATAGCCTTCCCACTCTGAAGGTATTAGAGAGACTAATATTGATAGAAATAGACAGATGATGGTTTGGCTGACTGCAAAGTTAACTTTCCTTTCCTTGTTAGCTTATTTTAGATGCCTTGGTTAATTGAATATTGACTTTGGAAAGAAATTATCCCAGGCCAGGATTGTTCAAGTGTATTCCCTGGGAACAAGGAAATGTTCTCTAATCACATAAGTTTGTGTTTTCAGCATTCTGTATTGATCACCTTAGTATTTCAAAGACTGAGGAGTGGAAATGAACTAACTGAAATTTGTTCAGACACATATTACCAAGCTTGTTTGGCTGTGGAACAGCCAGGATGCTCCTCAAAAGGTTAAACAGAATTACTAATTGACCCAGCAATTCTATTCCTATATATGTATCCCAAAGTAAATGAAAGTGTATGTGCACATAACAATCTGTACATAAACATTCCTAACATCATTCATAATAGCCCAACAGAGTTGTTAATATACCTTTCACCAATCTAGGTCAACTTTTATCTGTTTTTATAATGCCTCATTTGTGAATATTTAAACTCTCAGTTGATAAGCTCTCATTACTTAAGGAAACCATTTTGTTGTTTACTGCTCATTAGACTGAACCCAGGGCCTTGTGCTTGCTAGGCAAGCACTCTACCACTGAGCTAAATCCCCAACCCCTGACTATGTATACCTTTTTTTTTCCCCAAGACAGTGTTTCTCTGTGTAGCTTTGTGCCTTTCCTGGAACTCGCTTTGGAGACCAGGCTGGCCTTGAACTCGCAGAGATCCACCTGCCTCTGCCTCCCGAGTGCTGGGATTAAAGGCATGCGCCACCACCGCCCAGCTAGTTGTAACTTTTCAACCTTCAGTACTTGGCACATTTTTTCTATCCTCACAAACATCAGTGTATTCACTAAGCAAGCATTCTAATTTAGCTTTGTATTCTTGTAGGGAACTTTCAAAGGAAGTGACTGTTTTGTAAGACAGCTAGATTTTCTGGAGTTTGATCCCTATCTACAAAACAGTCACTCCTTTCTGAATACATGCTTCCTTGTTCCCCATTAGATTTGCAAAGGAATCACTCACTACAGGCTGCTGTTCAAAAGGCAAAGAACTTCTCTGATTATCCTCATTTGTCAAGGATTTCATAATGACTTGAGAAGTGTCATTAGCATTTTAATTGCCTCCTGACAGACATCAACTGTTTCTCATTTTCTGGAAGTAAAGCTAAGCTTTCTAGCAGCGCTTTGGAAAAATTAATGTTTTGAGCTGAAAAAAGCAAGAGTTTTTGGGGCAGTGCAGTACTGGCATCTCTGTTATGAACTACATTTCCCTAACTGCCTTTCTCTATATCGTCACGCTGTTACAAACTACATTTCTCAAGCTGCCTTACAAACTACATTTCCTAGGTTGCCTTTCTGGGTCTGGGAGAAAACTCAGCTGCAGCCAATAGTGGCCATTACTCTCAGTTTCATTCACACGGTCAAAATCAAGTTTCTGCTCTTTTACCACAGGAGGTTTTTAAGTCAAGATTAAGCTTTTCACCTGGCACTGTCCCTAGAACAGGTTGTGCCTGTCCACATGCACTCAGACAGGTGCTTGTTGCCAGAAGTGAAAACTTCTTGGTGCTTCACTCCCCCACCTCACCAGGTCAGTGAAAAGGAACGAGAGCTTTCTAGGGCAATTACAGGTGATTTTCCCATTTTGATGGTATTTCCAGATGCATCTGATTTTGCCCTTACAGGAAGAAAAAAGTCTGAGAAGACCAGACCTGAAAAGCTTTTGGTTTTTAAGAGAAAGATAAGTTTTCACCAAGACTTCTGTTCCCTATTCTTGGCTTCGTGGCCAAGAGGAAACTAATTCTGATAGTACAATGTTTTCATACAGTAGCAATATCAGCAGAGTGAAGAGTTTTATTTCATCCACATTTGCTTCAGGGAAAATTCTTTTTCTGCCACGCAGGACTCAGATCTAAGCTGTTCACAGAAATCTTTTTCTGCCCATTTTTTTCATAGTACTTTTTTAATTTCTCTGATTCTTCCCCAGGAGTTTGTGTTCATAGTCCCACAGTTGGAAAATCAAGGACATAGTTCCTCTGTCTGTTGCTTATCTTTTTTTTTTACACTATATTCCTATATTCTACCTCATATTTTTCCTTGATTTTTTTTTAAAGATTTATTTATTTATTATGTATACAGCATGTATGACTGTTGGCCAGAAGAGGGCACCAGATCTCATTACAGATGGTTGTGAGCCACCATGTGGTTGCTGGGAATTGAACTCAGGACCTCTGGAAGAGCAGTCAGTGCTCTTAACCCCTGAGCCATCTCTCCAGCCCCATTCCTTAATTTTTATAGATAGAGAGAGAGAAAAAAGAAACCTAGATTGAGATAACTTGCTGCAGCCTAACTTTTCACTTTAGCATCTTTCAGCCACCTTACTTTATCTATATTCCTAAAAATAGAATACCCCTGCCTTAATTTGACTACATAACCAGACATGCCCAACTGCTTCCTGCAGAGCCCTCAACCCTCCTTTCGCCAAGGCCCTGGTCCCTGTTCCTGGTGCCATCTGTGGGGGGCCTACCCATTTCTCTGTGAGAGACCCCTTTTCACTTTTTCCCCAGGGTACTCTTGAGGAGGGGAAATGAGAAATATTTAGATAGAAGGAGAGAGGGGAGAAAGACAGAAATACAGGATAGCCTGAGGAGGGCCTGGATCATTATCCACCGGCCCTTTCTGTCTCTTCTAAAGGGATTTTTATAGGAATGCCAAGGGGTGGAGCAAAAGACCTCTCCCTAGCTCAGCCAAGTGTAGACCCTTCCAATCACCTAGTAACCTTGTACATGGTCGAGCAGTTCTCTAATGCATCCCTGCTGGGCAAAGCAAGCTCAGATCTCACTAGGAAACCTTTGTGGGCCTCTACAATTAGTTTTATGGTATGTTGTTAGGCAGGTTAAAGTTTTCTGTGTTGGTGCTTTCCTATCTGTAAAATAGGACTAGCAGTAATACTTCAGTGAGTTGGGAGATGGTTACCCTATGTAATAAATATGTTTCTTAAAAGGAAGGCACTGAAATGGATTTAGTAGTATAAAAAGGAATTAGGGAGAGGAGGTTTGCTGTGGGGTGTTCTGTATGTTAAATGTGTTGCTCTGATTGGTTAATAAATAAAACACTGATTGGCCAGTAGCCAGGCAGGAAGTATAGGTAGGACAAGGAGAGAGAATTCTGGGAAGTGGAAGGCTGAGTCAGAGAGATGCTGCCAGCCGTCACCATGAAAAGCAAGATGTAAGGTACCGGTAAGCCACGAGCTTCGTGGCAACTTATAGACTAATAGAAATGGGTTAATCTAAGATAGAAGAACTAGATATCAAGAAGCCTGCCACGGCCATACAGTTTGTAAGCAATATAAGTCTCTGTATGTTTACTTGGTTGGGTCTGAGCGGCTGCGGGACTGGCAGATGAGAGAGATTTGTCCTGACTGTGGGCCAGGCAGGACCTGGAAAACTCTAGCTACAGAGGTTAGAGAGGAATGTGAAAGGAAAGGGGAAGGACCTTCCAGTTATGCAGATATGAAAAAACTTAGCCCACCTGATAGGGACCTGTAGAGCACAAATTGCTGGCTAGATTACTACACCCGGGAGAAGTGGACAGATTCTACTACCCCATCATGTTTAGGCACTGCTAGGAGTTGCCTTTGACAAGTATGGCGTCAATTGGGAAGTTGAGATTCAAACATGTTGGAGTTGGAGGCTGTTAGCTATTGTACTCCTTTCCCCTGAGTGGCAGTTCTCTTTTTGAAAGAAGATCCAAATAAATATCACTGTCTGTTTCTTGTGCTAAACTGATTTGTGTATTTAAACACTTCCTGAGAGCAGCAATCCTAGGATCCATGGACTCTCTTCCTAGTGGGAAAGATAGAAGGAAGTTATTAAGATAGATTTCAGCCCGCATTGCTGTAAATGATCTCAGGCTACAATAGTTTTTCATTGTCTGCCTCCTCTGCTATTCAGTCTAAATAAAATCCTTGCTCTCAGCTGTCATTTCTCCTAGTCTTGGCTGCTTGTTAGTAGTATGGCCCACACTTTCCTATCTGAGGGGTCTGAGAACCATACCTTCTCAGGCAGGAGTTACTGTACTCAAGAATTCATAGTTAGGCAGGAGATTAGACTGTTGTCACCCTACTGACTGTTTAACTTCTGTGACTACCTCTTGTTTCTGTTATATAACTGTAGCTGTACTTCTGCTGAAGATGAGGGTTAACTAAGGCTGGAGAGATTGTTACTCCTCTTCTGCCTCCTGGTTACGGGGAGTCCCAGCTGTAAGTTGTAGTTCATTATAATCTTCCGTGTATCTCTTAGTTAGCTTTCTATTGCTGTGTTAAAACACTGACCAAAACTAATGGGGAGAAAGAGGGTTATTTGATTTACAGTTTATAGTCCATCATTGAGGGAAGCCAAGGCGTAGCTAAGGCAAGAACCGAAACAGGGATCATGGAGGAATAGTTTATTGGCTTGCTCCTCTTGGCTTGCTCAGTTGCTTTCTTACACATCCCAGGACTCCCTGCCCAGAGATGACACCACCCTCAGTAGACTGGACCCTTCCACATTCATATCAATCAAGAAAATGGTTCACAGGCTTGCCTACAGACCAGTTAGGGGCATGTTTTAAATTGAGGTTCCTTTTTCTCAGATGACTTTAGCTTGTGTCAAGTTGACTAAAAACTAACCAGCATGGTCTACTAGCAAGGAAAGAATGCCACTTTTGGCAGGAGGCCTTCTAATTCTGTAGAACCCAGCATTGTATGGATGAAAAGCACAAAGTCTTCTAGTGGATCACTGGAAATTATGATGGTGGGGGCATTTCTTCTTCCACCTGTTTCTAAGACCATGTGATCCTCTTAGTTGGAATACAGCTCTGAATTAGTTTACATACCGCATAGTAGAGCAGTGATTCTCAACCTGTGGGTCATGACCTCTGAGAGTGGTTGAATGACCCTTTCACAGGGGTCACATATCAGATATCCTGCATACCAGATATTTACATTATTATTCATAACAGCAAAATTATAGTTATGAAGTAGCAATGAAATAATTTTATGGTTGTCGGTCACCACTACATAAGGAACTGTATTAAAGGGTCATAGCATTAGGAAGGTTAAGAACTACTGTACTAGAGGATCTTACATGTTCTTACCTCTCTGAGTTGACATATCAGCTGTGCTTTCAGTAGGACCTCAAACACTCTGGTAGTATGGAAATATCTGTTTCTTGGATTGTGTTTTTGTTTCTTTGCTTATTTTGTTTTGTTTTGAGACAGGGTCTCACTGTGCAGCCCTGGCTAGCCTAGCACTCTCTGTAGATTTGTCTGCTTCTGCCTCTGCCTCCCAAATTAAGTTTCTGCTCTCCAATTCCTTATGATGAGAATTAAATTTCAACACATGGAGTCTTGGGAAGCATTCTCAGACTATATCCAAACCAGAGTAAGTACTGAGCAAGCCCTATACAGTGGTGCTAGTATGGGTTCTTACTGGCTGGAAAGGAAAACCTATACCTGTAATAATTGTCTGTTCCTGTGACACTCAGCCACTGGTTATCATGGTTAGTGGTTTTTTTTTTTTTTTTTGTCATCTCGACACAAGCTAGAGTCATCTAGAACCTCAATTAAGAAAATTCATCTCTCAGACTGGCCCATCGGCATGTCTGAGGGTATTTTATTGATTAATAATTGATGTAGATGGGTCCAGCCCACCTTAGGTGGTACACCCCCGGGCTGGTGGTCTTTGGTTTTATAAGAAAGCAGGCTGATAAAGCTGTGGGGAGCAAGCCAGTAAGCAGCATTCCTCTATGGTCTCTGCTTCAGTTCCTGCTTCCAGGTTCCTGCCCTGACTTCCCTTCGTGATGGAACTGTAAGCAGTAATGTGAAATAAACTCCTCCCCAAGTCTTTATCACAGCAATAGAAACCAAACTAAGACACTGGCCCTTCTGATGTTGGAAGGATGCAGAGTAGTCAACTTGCCACCGAATAGCTTGTTGTTTGCTTAAAGTTTGGTGCTATATTGGAGCTTGGCAATATTTAAATTGGTTGTGGTAAATGAGACTATGTTTTCTTCTCTTTCCCCTCATCTCTATTTTTTTTTTTTTTTTTTTTTTTTTTTTTTTTTTTTTTTTTTTTTTTTTTTTTTTGGTTTTTCGAGACAGGGTTTCTCTGTGTAGCTTTGCGCCTTTCCTGGAACTCACTTGGTAGTCCAGGCTGGCCTCGAACTCACAGAGATCCGCCTGGCTCTGCCTCCCGAGTGCTGGGATTAAAGGCGTGCGCCACCACCGCCCGGCCTCCTCATCTCTATTTTTGCCAGAGTGACCTATTCATTCATGTCCTCATCATGCCAGTTCTGAGGTGGCATATGTCAGTTGAGTCATTTTGTACATTTGGTGGTTCAGTGTCTCTTCTGCCGAAATTAGATGCTTTCTGGCGAGCATAACACAGGAAATAGATTTTCATGCTTTGTGCTCAATTCTATGTGGTCATTCAATTGTTCCTTTTTCTTACAGTGTTTCTCTGGACCAGTTGGCTAGTCCACTTGCCATTGTCTGTAAGTGTGTGTTCTCATCCCACTTTTCTTTCTACAAAATTTTATAACCAAATGCATCACTTAAAGCTCTTTTAGGGAGTTAGGGAAGTTTTCATTTCCAGTGTCAAGGTCACCCTTAAGCTTGGCTATAATGAATCTACTGTTTGTTCTCAGCTTGCATTCGGGTAATGGTGGTGTCTGTCAGGGATGTCCTGGCTGCCTGCTTGTGTAGCTTGTGTCCTTTGGTTCTGTTTTATTTCAGTCTTCAGTATACTGTTTCCATCTTAGATTGGGTTGCTGCTGAGCTTAAATGCATTTGAGACTTAGAGGGTCCTAGTAAACTTAGCTTATTATGAAAAGTTCTGAATACATGGTGACCAATGATCAAGCATTCTGTCTCTTACCAGGATACCAGGAGCTGTTTGTTGTTCTATTAGTACGGCTTTCCTACAGAACTCCATCACCTGCATTGTGATTCTACCACTGGGACTTCCTATTGAATGGTTACTATTCTTTCTCCAGGTATACCTAACAGCTTAGCAGCGGTTCTCAACCTATGGTCGTGACCACATTGGGGGTGTCGAATGACCCTTTCACATGGGTTGCCTAAGACCATTGGAAAACACAGATCTACATTACAATTGATAACAGTAGCAAAATTACAGTTATGAAGTAGCAATGAAAATAATTTTATGATTGGTGAGGTCACCATAATATGAGGAACTGTATTAAAGAGTCACAGCATTCGGAAGACTGAGAACCACTGGCTTAGGGACTGCTTACAGTAAAGCCTGGAATTCTGCAGAATTATTTTCCACTCAAAGCTGGTAACCTGTCATGTCACCACATAGGTGAAAGCACTATCCTATATAAAACATGTTGCCTTTAGAATCTGAAGAAGACTACCAGTCACTGTAGGGATACAAGCAGTAGCAGTTTAATTTGGAGTGAGTGCATTGATGTGATCCTTATAATTTCACTGAGATGACAGAACCCCCAATACAGTCACCCCATGTATCTGTGAACTTTACATGCATAGATTCAACTGACTACCCATCGAAAATATTAAGGAAAAAAAGTGTCTGCACTGAGCATGTGTAGACCTTCTTTCCTAACCATTATTCCCCAAATGACACAGTATCATAGCTGTTTACCTATCATTAATATTGCACTAGCTATTATGAGTAATCTAGAGATGACTTAACAAGATATATGTAGATTATGTGCAAATCCTATACCATTTTATAGAAGAGATTTGAGTATCTGTCGGAGTCCAGCTCCGACCTGTCTAAGGATTCTTGTGGGGAGGAGAGAGGAATGAGGAAGTATTAGATAGAAATGGAGATGGAGACTGAGAAAGACAAGAGACACAGTGTAGCTTCCGGAGGGCCCTGGGTCAATACCAAACAACCTCGAGGTTTATTCTAATGGGCTCGTTATACAGTGCCAAGGGGTGAAGCAAAAGCCCCCCACCTCAAGATCAAAGCACAATATACAGCCAAGTGTAGACCCTTCAAAACACCTGGTAACCACGCCAGTGGCCAAATTATTCTATTATGCAGCCCTGCTGGGTAAAGCAAGCCCAGATTCTCTGACCCTGAGTAAGGTCTCACTAGAGAGCCTCTGTGGGCCCCCACAAGTATCAATAATTGGGCATCCATGGATTTTGTTGTTCCAAAGAGATAGAGGGCTAGAACCATCCCTCATCAATATGAAGAGAAAAGTGTTTTCTCCTATCCTTTGGATTGTATTTATCTTTCAGTTCATTTGGCATGTTGGAGATTGGCATGCAATTGATATTACAGACCAATGTGGTGTTCTGAGTCTGTATTTCTTCAGACAGTAGGGATATATATGAATCATTGGGTCTGTATCTGACAACTGACTTAAGTCCAGGAATTGACTAGGGACTACTGGATTTTTATTGGGGCAATCACCCTCAGCCTCTAACTTGTTTTGAGTGTATATATTTAGCAGCACTATGATTGACTGTCTACTTTTCTCCTAATGATACTCTATCCCATTAACTATCTGCATAAGTCCCTGAGGATTTAGCTTATTAGTTTTTACCCACCTGTCAGTCATTCTGATAGATTCACTTCTAGTGTTGCCACCTGGTTGCTATTGCTTCAGTGCCCTTGTTCCTATCCCTATCAATGAGCCAAACCCTGACATCCTCTTTTAGAAGAAAACCATCATCTAACTTCCTAGTGATGTATTGTCTCACTGTGTTCTTGATGGCCTTAGTGAATGGTCTGACCTTCCGTAATATGTCCATTCTACTAACCTTTCCTTATCCTATCCTACATCCTGCCATGTCAGTGCAGGCATTTCACTTTTTTCTAGGCTTCTAAGAGCCATCCTAGCCACAAGGTTATACCATCACTTAGGTCTGTGTCAGAATCCATTCCTGAATCTTGAGACAATTCAATCTTGAGTCTCCTTTGCACTCCACTCCTCTCCCCGATAAACTTTACCTCAGGTTAATGTTTCTGCTTTGATGAATGCTATTGAAAATACATCCCTGTGACTGTCCTGCATCCTGCTGGCTTATGCTGGTTAGTCCTTGCAGTTCTTTTGGAATATATATTTTCTTCTTTGTTCAGGCTTAATGTGTCCTTTTCAGGGGTGGCATTAACTACTTTCATGGCAGCCAGAAGTGGAAATGAGAGCGGATCAGGGGTGGGGGTGGGGGAAAGAACATGTTACTTTGGAGGAGGACTCTTGTGAGAATGCTTTCTCTGGGGACATATAAACAGTTTTGTAAACAAATGTCTACTTCCTTATAAAGTCCCAATGACAAACCAAAGCCTTACTTGCTAAACCAATGAGTTTTTTGGGCTTACTTATGGAGTGTGGGATGAGAGGTTACTTACAGTAGCATGGGTGACCTCTGAGAACACCTAAAAGTCTCACCCCAGCATGAATGAAAACTTTCCCATAGCTGCATAGAGTTCTCCTTTCATACTCTCTGTACTCTAGTACCTCCTGAGACCATGGGACAACATACACCTACTTTAGAATTATATGCACATGGCTGGGAGGTACAAGAGGGAGAGAATGGATTCTCAGGTGAGGTGCAGTGACTCCCTTCTATGAGGGAGTATCAACTGTCAGAATGCTCAAGCTGGAGAGTCTCTTGCAAGTAGTTAGAGCTGCTCTGATGAAGTTGACAGCTGTTATGTTAGGATAGTGTTCTGCAACAAGGATAAAGGCCTCTGAAATGTAGCCATAGGCCATGGGGAGTGCTAACTCATTCCTGTAGATATGGAGGGTTCAAAGAAAAACGACTGTCTGGTCAGTGGTGGTGCATGCCTTTAATCCCAACACAGGCAGAGACAGAGGCACAGGCAGAGTTTGAGGCTAGCCTGGTCTAAGAGTGAGTTCCAGGACAGCCACCTGTCTCGAAAAGCAAAAAAAAAAAAAAAAAAAAAAAAAAAGGTGACTGTCTTTGAGGTCCACTGTTTTAGGTGTACCTATCCCATCTTTCAGACTTCTAGTTTCCTAAATTAATTACTGGACCTTCCCGTAACATATTTGCCCATG
Source organism: Peromyscus eremicus (assembly GCF_949786415.1). Classification (NCBI taxonomy): domain Eukaryota; kingdom Metazoa; phylum Chordata; class Mammalia; order Rodentia; family Cricetidae; genus Peromyscus; species Peromyscus eremicus. The sequence continues at coordinate 123,237,946 of NC_081417.1, read as the reverse complement.
GTTGAACATTTAGTTATCTTTGAAACAATGGTGTTAACTGCCCTGGGTTTACTCTGTGTTTACTGCTTTCCCACTGTAATGATAAGGATCTTTGTGTGCTACCAAACAGTCCCTAGTTTTCAGTCTTTTGTTAGTGGCCCTCTCTGGGGGATCAGTGTAATAAAATAGCTAAGCTCATTCTATTGTTTTTGTAACTCACACTTTTCAGCCTTTATAGCAATCAGAGAATTTCTTTCTGGGAACCTTCTCTAAAGTCACATCTTGTGAAAGTGTTATTGCTTGGACCAGCAGCTTGTGCCAAGGACTGTCGGTGCATGTCTCATATCCCACCTGGCATGAGGTTCTCATTGCTAGTAGGATGATAAATGATCTGGTTTCCAAGCCCTATTTTACCTCCTGTTTTCTCAGTTCTTGTCTGCTATCAACTGTGTCAGTTCCAGTCTTTTAGGAAGTAGCTGCTGAGACAGAATTAGGAATATGAGAAGTTTATGCAGAAGGGGAAGACTCCTGAGAAAAGGATGGTAGGACTGTAGGGAGAGCTCAGAAGTGCCAAGTAGATCTGACAAAGTTTCCCATTAACCAAGTAAAGCTGTGTGATCAAAGCCTGTCCTTCAGAGGAGTTTTGTGTTATTAAGAAATGGCCGGTTCTTTGGTGCCTATACTGTTGATCAATCATTGGCTGGGGCCACCCTGAAAAAGCATGGCCTCGGCTTGAAAGCAGGGGATCCTCAAGGGGCTTCAGCTGGGGTCATGTGACTGTACACCTAGTACTTATTGGCAAGTTCTTTCATGAAGGTTAATACAAGTGACACACCTCCTGTAAGTACTAAGCAACTGTTAGGTACTAATGTTATAATGACTGCCTGATTATATTTCTTTAAGTTGCTTTTGTATTTAATAACTAAAACCTCTTTTAGATACTCTCATTTTGTCATTACTGTTGGAGCTCACTGAGGTTTCCTAGTGGCTTTACCCAGCAGGACTGCATAAAAGGATGATTGGACCATGGGCCTGAGTACCAGGTGTTTGGAAGGGTCTACACTTGGTTGTATCTAGCAAGGGGAAGGTCTTTTGCTTCGCCCCCTGGCATTGCTATAAAAAGCCCTTTGGAATGAAGTTCTGGGCTGGTGGGTTTTGACCCAGGCCCTCCTGAGGCTATCCTGTGTTTCTTTCCTCTCATTGTCTAGGTATTTCTATCTAAGTATTTTCCACTTCTCCATGCTCAAGAGTACCTTGGTTGTAAAAGTGGGGGCTGATCCCCCACACATTATTTTCTCTTGAATATTCTTATCTATGTGTGACATGAATTTTCTACTTGGAAATGAAAATAGATGTTTCAGATGTGGTCTGGCACATAATAAGTGCTTAATGAATGTTGATTGAAATGACCAATTCCATTGATCAGCAACACACACACACACACACACACACACACACACACACACACACACTTTTTTTCCTTCTAGTGCTTAAGATTAAACCTAGGGTCTTTCACATGCTAGGCAAGCACTTTACTACAGCTCTCTTTTTAAACTTTTTATTCTAAGATCAGATTTCACTAAGTTCCTGGAGCTTGCCTTGAACTCACTCTGGACAGGTAGGCTTTTAACTTCTGATCCTTTCACTTTGGCCTTCTGAATAGCTGGGATCACAGCTAGTAGGCAGGCTCCACTATTTCAAAAGATGATAAAGGACACTTATCCAAGAGTTAAAATTTAATAAAGTTAATAATTTTATTGCTTCATCGGTCAAGGGAAATGTACTCCCCCTTCTCCCTCCTTAACTGAGCACAGTGAAGAGACAGTGAGGGATAGGACTTCTAGAATGCTTTGGTATTGCCTGCTTGATTTGTACTAATGTGTAAGAAGTTGTATCCACTCTTGCTTTTACACTTTTGTGTGCCCTAAGATGGACATACCAAGACATTTTGTTATAGTGTTATTAGACATAATGTTAGCAAAAGTAGTTTTCCTCAGGGGGCTTCGGACTGTACTTTAGGAACCACTGATGTGATCTAAACTCATCACATTGTGTTTGGATGTTTTTTAGTAGACTGAAGGTTGTTTCATCTTATAAACTCAACAACCTAAGTTAAACTCTGTTGAATGTTCGAGTCATTTAAAAAAATTTAATTTAGTTTCATGTATATGTTGTTTTGCCTACATGCATGTCTGTGCACCACATGTGTGACTGGTGCCCCAATAGGCCAGAAGAAACGCATCAGATCCCCTGGAACTAGAGTTACAGATTCTGAGCTGCCATATGGGTACTGGGAATTAAATCCAGGTCTTCCAGACCAGTGCTCTTAAGTGCTGAGCCATCTCTCCAGACAAGTTTGAAAATGTTTTAATACTACTTCTTTTTGGGTGTGTGCACATGTGCATGTGGGTATTCTTGCATGTGGAAAGCATTTGGTTGAATTTGGAGCTCACTGATTGGCCAGGATGGCTGGCCAGCCAATGAGCTCCAAGGATCCTTTTTTTTAGCTCCTCGGTGCTACAGTTACAGAAGCTGCACAGCTTTTTTATGGTGGGGATTCCAGTTCATGCTTTCACAGTAGGCACTTTACCCAGTGAGCTTAATAATATAATTCTTAATACAATAACACAATTCTTAATATGTACCTTTGTTGTTTTTAGTATGTATAGGTTCCTGTTTGCTCATATGCTAATAACTTTAAAAAATATAGTTTTTGAGATGGGGGAGATAGGGACTGAACGCATGCCTAATATGTGCTGTACCACTGAGCTATGACCTTCGTTCCCCAGATGTAGTTTTAAGGCTTACATTCAATACTTCCTTACTCAGAACAAATATTTTTTTGTTGTGTTTGTTTGTTTTATTTTATTTTATTTTTTTTTTTGAGATAAGATTTCTTTGTTTCTCCCAAGTCCCTCCAGAGTTACAGGCATGTACCACCACTGCCCAACTTCAGAAAAAATCTTTAAGAAATATGTATCAGAGCTGGGTGTGGTGGTGCATGCCTTTAATCCCAGCACTCGGGAGGCAGAGACAGGCAGATCTCTGTGAGTTCGAGGCCAGCCTGGTCTACAAAGTGAGTTCCAGGACAGCTAGGGTTATGTTACACAGAGAAACCCTGTTTCTTTTCTTTTCTTTTTTTAATTTATGTATTATGTATACAGTATTCTGCCTGCATGTGTCCCTGCAGGCCAGAAGAAGGCACCAGATCTCATTACAGGTGGTTGTGAGCCACCATGTGGTTGCTGGGAATTGAACTCAGGACCTCTGGGAGAGCAGTCGTGCTCTTAACCACTAAGCCATCTCTCCAGCCCTGAAACCCTGTTTCAAAAAAAAAAAAAAACAAAAAACATGTATCAGTTGATCTATTGATATTAGATCCTGTGACATTCTTGAAACACAAATTATTGTGGGTTTTTTTTTAGTTGATTTTGAAACAGGTTCTTATGTAGCTTGTGGGAGGCCTGCTCCCACTTTTTCACCAGGGTTCTCTTGAGGAGGAAGGAGTGAGAAATATTTAGATAGAAAGATAGAGGAAAGAAAAATAGAAACACAGGATAGCCTCAGGAGGGCCTGGATCAATATCCACCAGCCCCTTCTGTCTCTTCTAAAGGGCTATTTATAGGAATGTCAAGGGGTGGAGTAAAAGACCTCTCCCTAGCACAGCCAAATGCAGACCCTTCCCAGATGGAGTTTTATCACCTGGTAATCATAATTACATTGTAGTGAGATTTGACTGGAAAACTTATTGTTCTGAGGTATCTGTACCCTAGCACACTGGAAACCCCTTATTCTGTTGTTGAATGGGTTTGCCAGCCAGGAAAGCCTTTTTTTGTTAATGGTAGAAGAATTTCTTTTTCTTTCACTGCTGGTAATCCATCCCAGGGCGTGTGCTCTACCTCTGAGCTATACCCTCAGCCCTACAACAAAATGAGAAGATATATAGAAACAGACAAGAATTAGTGATGTTTTCTCTATGTGTGCCTTTTCATATGTGCAAGGTACATATGCACATGTGTGTGGAAGCCAGAGGACAATCTCAGGTGTTGTTCTTGGGGTGCTGCGCTCTCTTACGCTCCCCCCTCCCCAGTGTGTGTGTGTGTGTGTGTGTGTGTGTGTGTGTGTGTGTGTGTGATGTCTAGGCCTAGATGATTTGGGTGTAGAGTGAAATGTTTAAATTGGGGAAGGGATGTATGAGAGGTTTTAGGAGGATAGACTAGGTATAGACTAGGTTTAAGGGGAGCAGTTAAAGCTGTAGTAGATGAGACCATCTAATGAAAAGATGAAGAGTACAGAGAGTCTGAGAGAGAACATGAGACTGTATACAGTCACAGTTAAGAAATAAAGAGACCTGGTCCTAGTGCCACAGACCTGTAATCTCAGCTACATGTGTGGTTGAGGCAGAATAATTGTATCTTAGTAACTGTTCTATTACTGTGAAGAGACACCATGACCAAGGCAATTCTTACAACAGAAAGCATTTAATTGGTGCTTGCTTAACAGTTTCAGAGTTGTATTCCATTATCATGACAGGGAGCATGACAACACTCGTGCCACTGGAGCACTAGCTGAGGGCTCTATCTTGGTCCACAGGCTGAGGTGGCGGTGACTGGGCCTGGCATGGGCTTTTGAAACCTCAAAGCCCACCCCTATTGACACACTTTCTTCAACAAGGCCACACCTACTACAACAAGGACATGTCTCCTAGTCCTTCTCAAATAGTGCCACTCCTTAGTGACAAAATATTAAAATAAAGGAGCCTGTAGGAGGGCCATTTATATTCTGGCCACCATAGATTGTAAGTTCAAGTGTGCCTGAGCAACTTAGTTAAACCATTCCTCAAGAGTGAAAAAGGGGACTGGAGTGTGTAGCTCAGTGGTGGAGCTCTTGTCCTAGGTTCATTCCTCAGCAAACAAAGATGAGGTGGGGGTGAGGGGAGGCAAAGAAGTAATCAAGTTTGGTTGAAGCAAAGGAGAATTTTAAGAAGGAGTGGTCAGTTGTGTTGGTATATAGTATGTAGATATGATAGAGGAGAATTGAAAAAGTCTGTTAGAGTGAGAGTCTCAGAGGTGCATGCCTGTGATCTTATGAGCAGGGAGGCTAAAAGATTGCCATAAGTATGGCCACTCTGAGCTTCATGGTGAGCCAGGGCTATATAGCAAGAGCCCATCTCAAAAAAATTAAATACACTGGGGCTGGAGAGATGGCTCAGTAATTAAGAGCACCAACTGCTCTTCCAGAGGACCCAGGTTCAACTCCCAGCACCCACATGGCAGCTCACAACTGTATGTAACTCCTAATTCCAGGGTACCCGATATCTTCACACAGACATACATGCAGGTAAAACACTAATGTTCATAAAATAAAAGTAAGTAAGTAAATAAATAAATAAAATATACCAACAAGAATTAAAGAAAAAGTTTGTTAGACATGGCAGTTAGAAAGTATTGATGACCTTGGCTAGAACAGTTCTGGTAGATTGGAGATAAGAAGATGGATCAGTAAAAATGTTTTTATTTTAGTTGTTTTGTTTTAGATTAACTAACACACACACACGCCACATGTGTGTAAGTACCTGAGGAGGCCAGAAGAAAAAGTTGGAGTCACAGGCAGTTGTGAGCTATGTGACATGGGTGCTGGGAATCAAACTCATGTCCTCTGCAAAGCACCAAGTGCTCTTCACCACTGAGTCAGCTCTCCAGCCCCAGTAAAAATGCTTTTAAAGAAGTGCTTGGCTGGCTACAGGGTGTAGAGCACGTCTTTAATCCCAGCAGGTGGATCTCTGAGCTCGAGGCCAGCCTGGTCTACACATTGAGTTTCAGGACAGCCAGGGCTACACAGAGAAACCTGGTTTTGAAATAAATGGATGGGTGGTTGGGTGGATGGATGGGTGGGTGGATAGATAAATAAATAACAAAAAGAAGTGCTTGGCTAAACAAATAAATAATTCAAAAGGGAGGTAACTAGGATATATGAGATTGAAGCAAAGATTTGAATGTTTGTTATCAAAAGATAAGTGAGCATGATTACAAATCTGTAAAGGAAGAAGCTGAAGACAGGAGAGTCAAGTACTCTGTGCATGCTGGAAAATGACTGTTTCAGAGTTAGTTAATGTATTGGAAGATACAGTAATCTGAGTTATGAATATATAGGGTATATTTATTATTTGAATAGCACCCACCAACAAATAGAACATGCAAACTCAGTTTTAGAAGTCTTTTGGAAATGTGAAGTCTCTACATTGATTAGATGAGGAAATTAAGACTTGCACTTTGGTACGTTTGACCTTTTTTTTTTTTTTTTTTTTTTTTGGTTTTTCGAGACAGAGTTTCTCTGTGTAGCTTTGCACCTTTCCTGGAACTCACTTTGTAGACCAGGCTGGCCTCGAACTCACAGAGATCCGCCTGGCTCTGCCTCCCAAGTGCTGAGATTAAAGGCGTGCGCCACCACCGCCCGGCCACGTTTGACTTTTTACATTATTAGTTTTATTTATATTAAATTATTTATACTAAATGTTTTAATGACTTCATTTTCATTTTTTTTCAGGATCAGACTTTTGTTACATATATGCTGTTTGGACATAATAGCATTCAGTTTTTAAGATATTCTAATTGCATATTTGCATGCTGAATTAAATGCTGTATCTCTGAGCATCCACTATTATGAACTGTATTATATTGTTGCCCCTCCTATTGGGCTTCAGGTTTCTTGTTTTCAAAGCTCTTACCATAGCTTTTGAGCGTGTATAATAGATGATCATTAAATAGATGTCTGGGTAGACACATGGTTGGTTAAATTGATAAACTACATGAGGAGGTTTTCTTTCTGTTTGTGCATAACCTTAGTAGTACTGTCTAGGGGAAGGTGTACTGTTGCTCTTGATGAATTTCATTGATGTCTGACTTAATGAGCTTTATTGGATTTTTCAGTATATAAGTGTTCCTTCCCTCTCCCCCATTTGAAGCACCACAGTCACATGCATTGGAGTTGCTTGCCCTTAGCCTCCAAAATAACTATACTGGATCTTTTTTTTTTTTTTTTTTTTTTGAGACAGTCTTGCTGGGCGGTGGTTGTGCACGCCTTTATCCCAGCACTTAAGACTGGAGGCAGAGGCAGGCGGATCTCTGTGAGTTCGAGGCCAGCTTGGGCTACAGAGTGAGTTCCAGGATAGGTTCCAAAATTACACAGAGAAACCCTGACCCTGTCTCGGAAAAAAAAAAAAAAAAAAGCAAGCAAGAAATGGCTCCCTGGTAAAGAGCTTGTACTGCAGAGAACCCAAATTTGGTTCCCAGCTCCTATGTCAGGTAGCTCACAACTCTCTGTAACTCCAACTCCATAGGGACCTTACTCTGGCTTTTGAGAGCATGTACACACACACACATACACATATACAGACACACACACACACACTTAAACTAAACGTTTAAAGATTTTTTTTTATCAGTTAATCTGGCATTTTATAAATATTTTAAAATACACATTTTCCTTAAAATCATAGTTTTGTAGCTCTTAAAATGAATTTATTTGTGGTCTGGATAGATGGCTCATTGGTTAAGCAAAAGGACCTGGGTTCCATTCCCAGCACCCACATGAGGCTTACAAATCATCTGTAACTCCAGTTCCAGGGGACCCTATGCTCTCTCTGACCTCCGTGGGCACAGGGCATACATGTGGTGCACAGACATACATTCAGGTAAAACACTCACACGATCTTTAAACAAAACGGATTCATTGGTTGTGAGAGGACTGTTTGCTACTTTCTTCATCCTGTAACTGAAGATTAGTTGAAGTGGGTGGATATAGCAGAGCAAGCATATTACTATCAAGCAGGTGGAAATTATAGTTATTTATAGCTTTAATTCTTGTTTCTACAATAACTTTCTTGAATTATGTATATACCATAAAATTTGCGTCTTTTAAAAGTGTACAATTTAAGGGCTGGAGAGATGGTACAGTGGTTAAGAGCACTGGTTGCTCTTCCAGAGGACCTGGGTTAAATTTCCAGCACCCACATGGCATCTCACAGCTATCTGTAACTCCAGTCCCAAGGGATCCGACACCCTCACACAGACATGTAGGCAATACACCAATGCACATAAAACAAAAATAAATTATTTTAAAAAGTGTACAGTTTAACAGTTTTTATTGCATGTACAGAGCTGTACAGTGATCACCACTAGAGTATCTAATTTTAGAACAGCTTCATCCAGGGAAGAAATCTTGTCCTCATTGGTGGGTTATTGGTCCTTTCTCATAATCGCTTTTCAGTTTCTAATTATACTGCAGTCCCTCTGTGTAACTGTCTGTCTTGTATGTTTCATGTAAATGGATCCAGCGTCTGGCTTCTTGCATTTTTTCTCTTTCCCTTCCTACTTCTTCCTTTTCCCGTTCTCTTTCCTTCGTTTTTTCTTTTTCTTTTTTTTAGACAGACCTTGAATAGCCCAGGATGGCTTTGAATTCAGGATCTTCCTGCTGCTGCTATGATGGGATTTCTAGGCATGTGCCACCGCATCAAGACACCTAACTTGGCATGCTATTCTCATTCTCTCTCTCTTTCTGACTTATTTTATTTTTAATTATGTGTGTCTATGTATGGGTATGTGCACATGTATGCAGGTGCCTGCAGAGGACTTGGAGTGTAGATACCTGAAGAGGCCAGAAAGTTTTGGGCCCATGGAGCTAGAGTTGGGAGGTGGTTGTGAGCTGTCATGTAGGTTCTGGGGATGGAAATTGGGTGCTCTGTAAGAGCAATATGTATACTGAGCCATCTCTCTAGTACCTAGCATGCTGTTTTCAAGATTCATTCATATTGTAACATGTATCACTATGTCATTTTTTATCAGCAAATTATATGCAATTATACTACATTTTATTTGTTGTTTAATCGGTTAACAGACATTGGGGTTCTTTCATTTTGAGTCATATGAATAATGCTTCTATAAGCTTTGTTTTTAGAGACAGAGTCTTAAGTAACCCACTAACCTGAAGCTTGCTATGTAGTAGAGGATGACCTTGAACCTCTGATCCTCCTCTTTCCAGCTCTCAAGTACTGGGCTTACAGGCAAACCATTACCATGCCCAACTTTTGAGTATGTGCTTTTATGTGGAACTGTTCTCTTGGGTACTTACTGAGGAGTAGAATTATTTGGTCATATGGTAACTGTATATTTGTCTTGTTTGTTGTTATTTGTTCTGCTAGAGGTCATACCCGGGGCCTCATGCATGCCAAGCATGTGCTTTACTATTGAGCTGCACTTCTGGCTCTGTGCTCCCCTTTGAAGGAACTGCCAGACTGTCTTGCAAACGCTTGGACGATGTTTTATGCCTCAATGAAAGTGTACATCAACAGTGCAGGAGGATTCCAGTTTCTTCACATCCTCACTGAGACTTGTCTTTCTTTTGATTTCAGCTTTTTAGTGCTTGTGAAGAAATAGCTTATCATGGCTTTCAGTTTTCTGTTCCCTGATGACTAATGATACTGAACATCTTTTCATGTGTTTATTTGCTTATCTTCTCTGGAGAAATGTCTATTTAAATATAGGGTCTTTATATATAACGTATTTTTTTATTTCCTACAAACTCACTTTAGATATTGTGTTTAGGTTTTGTATTAGTCAAGGTACTCTAGAATAACAGGACATACGTATACATACATACATACATACATACATACATATGTAAAGGAGATTTATTAGAATGACTTACAGGCCATGGTCTAGCTAATCCAACAATGACTTCCTATAAACAGAAGGTTCAAGAATCTAGTAGTTGTTCAGTCCGCAAGGCTGGATTTCTCATCTGGTCTCCAGGATACACCAGAATCCCAGAGAAGTAGACTCTAATGCCAGTGAAGGAATGGGTTTGTCAGTGAGGTAAGACCAAGCAGGCAAAGAACAAAAGTTTCCTTCGTCAATACCTTTATATAGACTTCCAGCAGAAGGTGTGGCCCAGATAAGAGGTAGGTTTTCCCAGCTCAAAAGATCTGATTAAAGGTGTGTCTTCCCACCTCAAAGATCTGGATTAGAAGATTTTTGCTTAATGCAAAAATCCCTAAACAAACAAACAAACAAACAAAAAAACAAAACAAAGCAAAAAAACCCAAAAATCCCTCATGGTTGTTTGACTCCATTTTGGGGTTTTAGTTCATTTCAGATGAAGTCAAGCTGACAACCAAGAATAGCCATCACAGGTTCACATTGTACACTGCACAAATTAAAAAAAAAAAACTGAGATAATCAGCTGATAAGGTGACGAGAGTTACTTTGGCTCATGGTTTCAAGTTTTGCAATCTCTCTTTGGCTCTATTGTTTTTGAGCCTGTGGTGAGCAGTGCATTGCAGAACAGAGCTGCTCACCTCCTGGTGACTAGGAAACAGAGAGAAAGGAAAGGGCTGGACTCCCAGTATTCTCTCCTAAGGGCATAGTGACCTGACCTGCCCTCTACTAGGCCCTTTTACAGGTTCTACACCTCCCTGTATTTCCAAGCTGGAAACCAGTCTTTTGACACTTGGACTTTGGGAGACATTCAGAGCCAAATTGCAGTGGATATGATTTGTAATTATTTTTCCCCACTCTGTGGGTTGTCTTTTCCTTTCCTGGGAGGTACTGTTGAAGCACAATTACTTTCAATTTTGATAAAGATTAATTTAGTAACCAGCTCACAAAAAAAGACAGAGACTTATTAATTATGAAAGCTCAGCCTTAGCTTAGGCTTGTTCCTGACTAGTTCTTATAACTTAAATTTTTTTTTAAAAGATTTTATTATTCGTGTATATGAGTGCTTTATCTGCATGTACAACTTTATGCCAGAAGAGGGCATCAGATCCCACTAGAGATGGTTGTGAGCCACCATGTGGTTGCTGGGAGTTGAACTCAGGACCTCTGGAAGAGCAGGCAGTGCTCTTAACCACTGAACCATCTCTCCAGCCCCTTATAACTTAAATTAACCCTCATTTTTTTTTTTAAACTTACATTCTTTTATGTGGCTTGGCTACTTTTACTCTGTCCTGCCCATCCTGCTTCCTCTGAATCTGGCTGGCAACTGTGCATTTCTTCTACCCCGAGACCTCTCTGTCCTCAGAAGTCCTACTTAACCTCTTCCTGCCGAGCTGTTGGTCATTCAGCTCTTTATTAAACCAATCACAGTGATACATCTTCACACAGTATAAAGGAATATTCTGCAACATATATTTTTCTCTTTTAAATTAAAATATACTTATGTAGTTTTCCGCCCTTCTCTTTTCTCCCTCCAACCTCACCCATGCCCCATCCTGCTCCCTCTCAAAACCTTGGCCTGTTTCTTTAGTTGTTGTTGCTACAAGCCACCCACATATACCCACCCTAGATACATCAGTACAGCCTGTTAAGTGGTAGTGTTACTTGTTTGTATAGACTTCCAAGGCTGGCCACTTATTCCTGGATAAACAAGTTAAAGGGCTCACTCCAGGGAAATTTTTTTCTTCTGCTCTCAGCGTTCTTTAGTTTCTTGTAGTTCTTTGTCCATGGGTCGAGCCCATTGAGATTTCCCTTTTCATGTTAGCATGTCTGTTGGTGGTGTACTTCTTTGGGTCTTATTTAGGCAGCCATGTTGTTGAGGTGTCATGAATAAAACTTACCTCTCGTTTCTAGGAAACACACAACAGCTTTCCTGGTCCTCTGGCTGACGTCATGTGTAGAAAATCATTGCTTAATCCAAGGTCATAAAGATTTGTCTTGTGTTTCCTTTTAAGAGTTTTAGCTCTTACATTTAGATATATAATCAATTTTGAATTTATTTTTATATCAAGTGTGAGGTATAACTTGATGTGAATATTCAGTAGTCCCAGTACTATTTTTTTCCTCATTAAATTATTTTAGTGCCTGTAGTGATTTGAATGAGAATGTCTTGGACATTTGAACAATTTGTGGTGCTGTTTGGGGAGGCTTGAGAGGTGTGGTTTTGCTAGAGAAAGTATGTCGGGGTGAGATTTGAGAGCTGAAGGCCTAACTCTACACCAAGTTCAATGCTTCTGTTTGGTGCTTACAGTTACAGATGTGAGCTCTCAGCATCCATTTCAGGCCGCTTTACCCGAGTCTTGCTGCCACACTTACCACCATGACAGATTCGTGTGTGTGTGTGTGTGTGTGTGTGTGTGTGTGTGTGTGTAAAATTTTTGGTAGAAGCACACTTTCTAGATTAAACTAATTTTGTAGTAAGTTTGTTAATTAGGCCATGTGAGCCCGTCAACTTTGATTTTACAGTATGATTTTGGTAGTACTTCCATGTGAATTTCTTTACATTTCCATATTCTACAAGATGTATTTTGGATTATCTCGACAATATTGACAACACAGAGTACCTGGGATTTTGCTATAGTTTTGTTGAATCTGTACTTCAATTTGGGAATTATCTTAACATTAAGACTTCCAACTCAGCTAGGTGGTGGTGCATGCCTTTAATCCCAGCACTGGGAAGGCAGAGGCAGGCGGATCTCTGAATTTGAGGCCAGCCTGGTCTACAGACTGAATTCTCAGACAGCCAGGGATACACAGAGAAACCCTGTCTTGAAAAATAAAAATTGAAAAAAAAAAGACTTCCAACTCATGGACATGGCAGTCTTCCCATTTATTTAACTCCTTTCCAAGATGCTTCATAGTTTTCCATGTACAAATACTGCACCTTCGTTGAATTTCCTCCTTTTGACGCTATTGCAGTAAAATTGTTTTCTTAATTTCATTTCTGGATTATTCATTAGTAGTGTACAGAAATATGACTGACTTTTGTGTATTGCCCTTGTATCTTTCATCCTTGTTGAATTTAGTACTTTGGTTTTTGTGGATATGTAAGTATTTTCTGTATTCAAGTTCATGTATTTTAGAAATAGAGATAGTTTTACCCTTTTCTAGTCTAATTACATTTTATTTCTTCTTTTTTGTTAACTGCTGTTAGCAGTTTTGATGAAGAGGTTAGAATTTGTGCTGTTGACTCTTCTGGTGTTAGGAGGAAGGCACCCCGCGTTTCACTGCAAGTGTGATGTGAGCCGTAGGTTTGTCATTAGCCACCCTCTTCAGGTTGAGGCATTATCCTTTTCCTTTTTCATATTATATTTATTTATGTGTATGTATGCATGCATGCACACTGTAGCACACATGTGGAGGTCAGAGGACAGCTTGCAGGAGTCTCCTTTTCTCTGTGGGTCTCAGGGATTGAACTCAGGTTGTCAGGTTTGGTCTCAAGGGTCTTACCAGCTGAGCCATCTCTCCAGACTCAGATGATCTATTTCTACTTGAGTCAGTTTTGAAGTTAATGTATCTCTGGGAATTTATTCATTTTACCTAGGTTATTCAATTCTTTTTACTTACATAAGGTTAATAGTAATGTTCCTACTTTCATTTCTGATTTTATTAACTTGAGTCTTCTCTCTTATCAGTCTTAGTAAAGGCTCCTTCCTTTTAAAACTCTGTTTAAAAACCTAATTTTTTTTCAGTTTTCTGTATTTTTATTTTATTCTATTTTAATCTTCATTAATACTTTGTTTGCTTTGGTTTAGGTTCCTTCCCTTTTCATAATTTCTTACGGTAGAAAATTAAATTATTATTTGAAGTCTTTTAAAATTCCAAGTAAACCATTTGTGGTTCATGCCTATAATCCCAGCATTTCATAGGCTCAGGCAGGAGTATCCTGAGTTTGAGGCCAGCCTAGGTTGGTCTGCGTAGAAAAACTGTTAAACCTACCCACTCCCTGCTAAGATATTTTTTAGCCAAACTTTTCGCAGGTACAGCTTTGGTTGTATCCCATAAGTTTTAGGATACCGCATTTGTATTATTTATTTATTTATTTATTTGTTTGTTTGTTTATTTATTTTTGAGACAGGGCTTCTCCATGTAGCCCTGGCTGTCCTGGAACTTGCTCTGTAGACCAGGCTGGCCTCAAACTCAGAGATCTGCCTGCCTCTGCCTCCCATGTGCTGGGATTAAAGATTTACACCACTACTGCCCAGCCATAAATACTTTTTAAATGATTATTTTTTTTAATGTGTGTTGATGTTTTCCCTGCATGTATGTCTTTGTGAATGTGTTAGATTCCCCTGGAACTGGAGTTACAGACAAATGTGCTGCCATGAGGGTGCTGGAAATTGAACCAGGGTCCTCTGGAAGAGCAGCCAGTGCTCTTAACCACTGAGCCATCTCTCCAGCCCCTGCATTTGTATTTTTATTTTTATTTATCTCAAAGTCTTTTCTAATTTTCCATGTCATTTATTCTTCAAAAACATTTTTTTAGATTATTTTTTTTTAATGTATGTGAGTCTTTGCCTATATGTATACCAAGTATATATGCCTGGTTCCTGTGGAGGACAAAAGAATGTATTGGATCCCTTGGAACTGAAGTTAGGATGGTTGTGAGCCACCAAATGGGTGTTCGGAACCAAATCCAAGTCCTCTGCAAGTATTCTTAACTGCTAAGCTATCTCTCTAGCTCCCAAATTTATTCTTTGACCTTTTGGTTATTTGTATGTTGTTTAATTTCCTTATGTTGGGCTGGAGATTCTAGCTCAGTCAGTAGAGTCCTTACCTGTGCATGAAGCCCTGGGTTTGATCACCAGCACCACATAAACTGAACAGAATGGTCCACCTTTATAATCTCAGCACTCAGGAGGTGGAGACAGGGGCAAGCTCAAGGTCATCCTCACCTACATAGTTTGAAGCCAACCTGGGATACAAGGGACCCCTGTCTCCGCACCCCCCAATTCCCAAATGTTGGGAATTTCCCAGACTTCTTTCTGATTTCAAATTGCATTCTGCTGTGATTAGAAAACATGTATTTTATATAATTTTTAAATCTTTAAAATTTTCATAACTTATTTTATGGCCTAACATATAATCTCACCCGATTCATGTATTTCTTGCAAACTGTTAACTTATTGAAAATAAAATACAGATGGTAGTTCTTTTTCCCTAAAAGAATCTGATTCAGCTGGGTGGTGGTGGCCCACACCTTTAATCCCAGCACTAGGGAGGCAGAGGCAGGTGGATCTCTGTGAGTTTGAGATCAGTCTGGTCTACAGAGTGAGTTCCAGGACAGCCAAGACTGTTTCACAGAGAAACCCTGTCTCAAAAAAACAAAAAAAACAGCAAAAATCTGATTTAGTACTCATTGGTTTTTAACTATTAGCTATTTTCCTTTTTTATTTTTCAATCAATTTCTAAACATGACTTAAGAGAAGGAAACAAGGAGAGAAGTATTTATTATATTTTATTCTGTGAGTATCATTTCTTTTAATCTTCATAGCAATCTTTTTTAAATAGGTGCTAGTGTTGCACCCTTTATGAATAAGGAAGTTGAAATGTAGATGTCTCTTTATTTGTGTAAGGTCCATAATGAGTGCTTTTTTTATTTACTTTCATTGTTTTAGTTTTTTTCAAAATTCAACAAATATGCCAGACTTTTGGGGCTGGAGAGATGGCTCAGTGTTTAAGAGCAGCACCTACATGGCACCTCACAACTGTAACTAATTCTAGGGGATCTAACACCCTGTTTGGTCTGTGGGCCCAGGCATGCATGTGGCACACAGAAATACATTCAGACAAAACACCTATCACATAAAAAATTTAAAAGAAAGGCTATGCCAAGCTTTGGAGAAGTAGCCATGGTCCCATCAGACAGACTGGATCTTCTTGTCATCATGAAGTGAATTGTCCTTTCATTGATACAGTTTTTGAACCATATTTCATATAGTGGTGATGCATCTTTGTAGAATATTTTATAAAGTGTTTCTACATTGTCATCTAATTTTATAATCCTCATGCAGTGTTATGACCCAGGTGGGTTATATATAATTGATATCCACATTTGAAAAAAAGAAAACTGAGATTTTTTGGAACTTTACAATCGAATAGTTAGCTGATGGCTGAACCAGTACACAAACTCAGGTCACCTGGCCCCAGAGATCCTGCATTTTTTCCATTTCACCACATTGCCTCATTGTTTCACATGAAACTACAAGCCTAGATCACTAAGAATGATACCCTGGAAAGTAACCAGTCTAATAGCACTTAGCCCCACAGGCATTTAAAAAGAGAAACAAAAGGTCAGGAGACCCAAAAGCTGTGTCTAGTGTGCTGAAGTGAACTCATCCTTAAATAATGTAGTGAGAAGAAACACCTTGGAGAGAGACCAGAGAATAAAACATGAGTAGATTTAATGGACACAGCCTCAGAAGCACCCAGATGGGCTGAGTGCCCTGTAATTGTTCAGGGCAGGTTTTATTTGTTTGGTTGGTTTGGTTTTTGCCTTTTTTTCCCCCTCTTTTCAGTTTTTAAAATAAAGACTTGAAAGGAAGATGAATTTGTTTAATGAGACCTAAACACCACCAGACTCTACAGAGCTACCTTGAGCTGCAAGTCAGAGTGTAATCTTTTTATGCAGAAGGGGTTGTGTATTTTACATTGATTTCTTTAGCTGCTTCCATGCATATTCAGAAATGGCGATTGAGTCCATTAAAAACTCTGCAGCCTAGCAAGGAGATTTCTGTGTTTGTTCCAACATAGCTGTCCATCCAGAGTATAATGTGCTGGACCTTCTACCAGTTACTGAGAGGGAAAGAATTTGTAAATTCAAAATCACTTTTAAGCTTTTGACTCACTTTCCATTGAAGAACAGAGATAGAAGGAGCCCTGGAGCTCACTTAAAAATTTTTTTAATGTTTTTTTTGTTTTGTTTTGTTTTTTTGTTTTTTTCGAGACAGGCTTTCTCTGTGTAGCTTTGCGCCTTTCCTGGAACTCACTTGGTAGCCCAGGCTGGCCTCGAACTCACAGAGATCCGCCTGCCTCTGCCTCCCGAGTGCTGGGATTAAAGGCGTGCGCCACCACCGCCCAGCTTATTTAGTTCTTTTATTTTGTTTCTTGGAGTTTTGTAGTTTTCTTTTAATGCTTTTATAAATGATAATGTGTTTTGAATTTAAATTCTGCTTGTTTCTTTTTAGTATATAGAAAGCAATTTTTGTGCAATTACCTTGTAACTTACCTTGTTATAATTACTTAGTTTCTGGAATATTTCTGATCCTTTGGGCTTTTACCTAGATCATGATGTATGTGAACAAAGACACTATTCCTTCTTTTCAATCTTTATACCTTTTATTTTCTTTTCCTCTTATATTACATTAGCTAGAACTTTCCATATGATGAAATATTGTTATCTTGTTCCTGGTGTTAGTAGTACAGTTTTGAATTTCCATCATCAGTTAAGTGTGATGTTGTTTTTATTTTTGTAGATATTGTTTATCAAATTGAGGGCAATCCTTTCTTTCCTTCCTTCTATTCCTTTCCTAGTTTTCTGGTTTGTTTTGTTTTGTTTTTTGTTTTTCGAGACAGGGTTTCTTTGTGTAATAGTCCTGGCTGTCCTGGTTCTTGCTTTATAGACCAGGCTGGCCTGAGACTCACAGAGATCTGCCTCCTGAGTGTTGGAATTAAAGGCATGTGCCCCATGCCTGGCAGTTTTCTGAATTTTTATCATCAATGGCTGTTGGATTTTGAAAAAAGATTTTCCTATATCCATTGGTATGACTGTGATTTTTCTTCTTTAGCCTGCTGATATGATGTATTACATGGATCAGTTTTTAAATTCACTGAACCAGTTTTCCATACTAGTGATAAATTTCTCTTGGTTATTGTGTATAATTATTATACCATGTTAGATTTGTTTTGTAAATATTTTTGCCCAGCTTTTTTCCATTTATGTTGATGAGAGACACTGAACTAGTTTTCTTCCCTTATAATGTCTTTAGTTTTTGGGTTAGGGTAATACTAGTTGACCTCATAGAATGAATTAGAAAATATTCTTGTTGTATTTACTTTTGGAAAAAAACATTGGAGCAAATCAGTATAATTTCATCCCTAAATGTTTAGTAGAATTTGCTAGTGAATCTGGTGTTTTCTGTTTTGAAAGACTATTAACTATTGATCTAAGGTCTTTTCTAGATAAAGGCTTTTTCAGATTATCTATTCTTGTGTGAGTTTGGCAGATTCTGACTTTCAAAGAATTGACCTATTATGTTTTGGACTTAAATTTTCTTAAAATTTAATGTTTGAAAACGTGGTTCCTAGCTGATGGGAGCTAATGGGAAGTGATAGAAGCATTAGCAGCTGTAGCCTAATAAAGGGGTTTAGGTCATTGAGGGTATGCCCTTGGAGGGTATACTGCTGCCCCAGCCCCTTCTATCTCTTTGCTTTTCGGCCCAGAAATGGGCAGCTTTTTTCACCAGCTTGCCCCTACCATGGTAGCCTGCATCACCACAGTGTTGAAGGGATGGGGTCAAGCAACTGTGCTGAAGTATCTTAGTAAATCTTTCTTCCTTATAAATTGATTATCTCAGATACTTTGCTATAGAACACTGACATGTGACCCTTTTCGTTTAGGTTATCAAGTTTGTGGACATAGGGTTGTTAATAGTATTCATTTTTTATGTTTTTATTTTCTATAGGATCTATAGTGGTGTCCCTTTCATTTCTGGTATTAGAAATTCGTATCTTCTTTTCCTTCTTAATTAGCCTGGCTGAAGACCTTTTATTTTTTATTTTTTTTTTTTATTTATTTTGATTTTTTCAAGACAGGGTTTCTCTGTGTAGCCCTAGCCAGGCTGGCCTTGAACTCACAGAAATCCGCCTGCCTCTGCCTCCTGAGTGCTGGGAATAAAAGTGTGTGCCATCAAGCCTGGCCTGGAAACCTTTTAAAAATGTAATTGTGTTTTGTATACAAGTATTTGTGCATGCTCTGGCACACATGATCTCAAACTTACTATGTACTTCAGAGGTCAGAGGACAGCTCTCAGGATTCAGTTCTCTCACAATCCAGGGGCTTGAATTCAGGTTGTCAGATCTGTGTGCACGTGCCTCTACCCACTGAGTCATCCCTGACCCAACTGCTGACTTTGGATTGGTGCATTTATACAACCAAATTTGATTATTAATGTTATTTCCATCACTTATAATGGATAAACTTGGAGGGTACAGATTTCTATGTTGGTTAAGTCTTACAATCAGCACTCTAAAAATTCTCTCTTTCTCATTTGTATGATTTTTCAGGAAAAGTCGGATATAATACTTACCTTGGCTTTCTGTAAGATGTTTCCTCCCCTTCTCTGTGGCTTCTTTTTGTATTTTTTCTTTTTTGTTTTTAAACTTTATTTATTACTGTTTGTATGTGTGCCTACGATGTATGTGAGTTCAGGGCATGCACACACGCGTGATGCACATGTGGAGGACTGGACAATTCTCAGAGGTTGGTTTCCTGCTTCAGTTATGGGCTCCAAGGATTCAGTGTTCTCACCTGCTGAGCCTTCTCACCTGGTCTTTGTTTGTTTGTTTTCAGAGTCTTGAAGCCCAGGCTGTCTCAAACTTACGGTGTACTTCAGATTTGCCTTAAACTCCTGATCCTTACACCTCTGCCTCTCAGCAGTACCATGCCTGGCCTGCATTTGTTCTTTATCTTTGAATTTCTGTAGTTTGAATATGGTATGTATAACACAGTCACACACTGACAATCACACACACAATCACACAGTCACACACACAATCACACACACAATCACACACACAGTCACACACACAATCACACACAGTTACACACATAGTCACACACACAATCACACACACAATCACACACACAATCACACACACAGTCACACACACAGTCACACACACAGTCACACACAAAGTCACACACAAAGTCACACACAGTCACACACATACACAGTCTCTCACACACACACCTTCATACACACACTGCTGCTGCATATTGCTCCTCATTTATCTGGCTTGGTGTTCTCTGAACTTCCTGGACTTGTGGACTTAATATCTGACATTAATTAGAAGGAAGTCTGTCATTATAAACCAAATACTCTCCTTTTTAGTAATTACTTCTAGTGTTTTAATTCTTTTGTGTTTTTTTTTTTCAGGTTTCTGCTAAGAAATTCTTGTTTAGGAGAGTC